>NC_060952.1:68219252-68221306 GCF_022045245.1 Lucilia cuprina
AAATATGAGCAAAAATCCGAGACAACCTCTGAAAATTTCATCTAAAAATGAGTTTTTTATTCATGCCCAAACAGAAATTGCAAAAAAATAAAAACAAAATACACAATCTACGGTAAATTTTGTTATTGTACTCTTGTTTATAAAAACAAGGCAGAGCGTGAGCAGCAGTGCGAGAGCTGCTAGTGTCTTGTTATTGGCTATAAACATGAAAATAAGTATGTGGAGCCTTAAGTTATAAACTATAAAAGGGAACTTTTTGGTACATTTTTTGTTTTTAAAAGGCACATTTGGAATTTTTTCTAATGTTGAACCTAGAAATATGAAATTAAGTATGTAAAGTCTGAATTTGGTGAGAATTTCAAAAGAAACTTTTGGAATATTCTATAATATTAAATCAAGGGACATGAAATTTGGTACGTTGATTCGGAATTTGATGAGAACCCATAAAAGGTAACTTTTTGGTGCTTTTTCGTTTTTCAAAAGGTACTTTTAGGGTTTTCTATTATAATGAACTTTAAAACATGAAGTTAAGTATGTAGAGTCCGGATTAGACGAGAACACATCAAAGGAGATTTTTTGGTACTTTTTCGTTCTACAAAAGATACTTTTTGAATTTTCTATAATATTAAACCTAAAAACATGAAATTAATTATGTAGAGCCCGGATTAGATCAGAACACACAAAAGTAAACTTTTTGGTGCTTTTTCGTTTTTCAAAAGGAACTTTTTGAGTTTTCTATAATAACGAACTTAGAAACATGAAATTAAGTATGTAGATTCCGGATTAGACGAGAACACATCAAAGGGGATTTTTTGGTACTTTTTCGTTCTACAAAAGGTACTTTTTGAATTTTCTATAATATTAAACCAACAAACATGAAATTTATATGTAGGGCCTTGATTAGATAAGAACCTACAAAAAGGTACTCTTTGGTACTTTTTCGTTCTACAAAAGATACTTTTTGAATTTTCTATAATATTGAACCTAGAAACATGAAGTTAATTATGTAGAGCCTGGATTAAGTGGGAACCCATAAAAGGGGGCTTTTTGGTACTCTTTCGTTCTTCATAAGGTACTTTTTGAAATTTCTATAATATTGAATTTAGAAACGTGAAATTTTGTATGTAGAGTCTGGATTATGTGAGAACCCACAAAAGGGGACTTTTTGGTACCCTACCGTTTTGCAATTGGTATTTTTTGATTTTTTGTAATAAAATTCGTTCTGACTTTTTTTAACACATCATGGTGAAGGGTATATAAGATTCGGCACAGCCTAATATAAAACTCTTACTTGTTAATTATTGAATTATCGCCAACCTTCCCCATATAGCAGCCCCAATATGCACTGTGAAGTTTAAATATGTCCTTTAAAACATAAAAGGAATTAACATTGGATTAAATTTATTTTAAATAAACTAATCTAATTATTAATTTGTATTTAATTGCCAATTTAAAAACCTACTCTTGTTTATTTAATTAACTAAACTTGAAATAAGTAATGTTTTCAAAACAATTTATTGTAAATTGAATATTTGTAAATTATTATTTTTTTGCTATTTGATTAAAACTATAGTTTAACATCTTAAATTCGTATTTTTATTTATTTGTATATTATATAAATATGTGCAAATAAAAACAAAAAGTATTTACTACTTAGAGACTTAAACAATTTAACAGGAGAAGTCAGGTGGTAGCAACCAGGCTTGACTACTCCGCGTGCTTCTGGAGCAACAACAACCGCAAGTAGCCGGCCCAAGCTGGCTTCTTATAAACCAAAACCGTCCACTAAGCCTTTGGATGTGGGTAAAGGTCCCAGCGGTGAGGTACCTCTCGTGGCGTGTCGTGGCGAGTGCCCCTGCAACCGCAAGAGCAGCCCATGCTGATTCAAAGTCAGCCAAATCCCTGCCTTCGGGTGACAAAAAGGTCTCCCAAGTGCTCTGTGCAATTGTGGAATCGTCGACCCCAATGTCGGATTCCTCTACTGCACCTTACATTAGAAAATAAACCCATCTCCCAGGAAAAATGGAGGACTACCTGTTAGAAGAAGCTAGGCG
>NC_060952.1:68221406-68228432 GCF_022045245.1 Lucilia cuprina
AGGGCGACGAAAGACGGGGAAATGGGACTGTGGAAAAAGGTTCAGGGATCTGCCGCAGTTATGGTTGGGACTAAGGGCGATTGAAGGTGAACACCTACCTTCCTATTGAATGGTATGACCAATGGAGTAAATTGTTTTCATTTTTGTTTTTGTTCTCGCAGATTTTTTTTGTTACAATCTAGCCAGCGGGTTGAGAACTCCTCCTAAGAGAAAACGCCGCAGAGTTGGTAGGGCAAATGCTGGCCTTAAAAAAAGGGAAATAGGTTCGTAACAGAAATGGCGCCCAAACGGAAAATGTAGGTAGTGTAGAAGAACGATACACTAAACAATAAACCATTAGATTTGAAAAATAACTTATCATATTTTTTTTGTGTGCAAGTGAATAAACATTGTGGGGTTAAGTCATATCCGTTCTTGACATGTAAATCAAGAAGTCCGTTGTGTGAACTACTCTACACAATTTGATCGCTTGTGAACGAAATAAATATTCGGCCAATGCATTCAAGAAATAAGAAAGTCCTTAGCATTGACACTTAGATCAGTCTAAATGTACATTTTTCTTAGTCTTGATTTTTTTTAGATTAGTAGTTTCAGTTTGAATCTTTGTGTGTGAAACAGCAAGGATGAAAAGCGACAGCCGCTTGAGACATTAACTCAAGGTCAGTTGTGTCGACATTCATCCTAGCCTGTCCAATAACGATTATCGTTAAAAGTGTAAAACACATAAAGACATTTAATAAGTTTACTTTTGTTTTAATATGATTCTTGAAAATACCCCAATAGCTCTCTAGAAGAGAATCAAAAGATGATAAACCGTCGTACCGCCGCTGATCAACAATCCCTTAAATTGATTTAGAAGAAAAGAGTAGACATTTTTTATATTATAGTAGTTGTATTTTTCTTATATATATTAAAACTTTCAACCATTTAATAATACTCTTCCCCACAGAAAATTTTCAGAGTACTCGGAATTGTAACCAATGTTGTGTGCTTTACTTTGTGTTACTTATAATTTGATTTACTTGTATATAAAATCTGGATATGAAGTTTAAATTTTTAATAAATTTTTTTTTGCATTACATCTTAATATACTTGTGATAAACATTGTATATGAGAACAGAAAATTAAAATATAAACAAACCAAGTGTGCTGTAATTTAATCAACAAAAAAATTTTTCATAATGTTTTTTGAATCAACATTTTTTCAATGTTTAGATGAATTTTAATCAAAATTTGTTGCTTAAAATTAGGATCATGCTATAGTGATGATTGGAATGGCATTTTACGTATGAATGAATTTGTAGATACATGTATTTGGGTAGCATTTAAAAAAAAAACATACATATTTAGATACTTCTTAATACACATGTATTTTAACTAGAAAGTTGTTGTAGATACTTTTTGATACACTTGTGTTCGAGCTAGGAAGGTGCTGTAGAAACAATTTTACTTACTAGGTATATCGGTAAGAATGTAGGAATAGCTACTTTTCAACACACAAGTATATTATAAAAAAGTATAATCTACACACATTATCGCAAACCAAGTATATCAGTTAGTGTGTCATTTTCAAGCGGCCATACCCTGTGTAAAGTAAGCCAGAGTGTGTATAAGTTTGTAAGCACTTTCGAATACAAAATAAGCAACACAATATCAATGTAGTAAGCTATAAATTTTCTGTTGGGTTTTATTTAATTATTCATTTATTTATTTATTTATTTATTTATTTATTTATTTATTTATTTATTTTTATTTATTTATTCATTTAATTATTTATTTTTATTTAATTATTCATTTATTTATTTTTAGACATATTTATTTAGATTTCCGTAAATGCTAATTATCTTTATTTTATTTATCCAGTAATTTTTTTGTATTGATTTTAGATAGTTTAGATTTTATTTTTATTATATAAATTATTAGTATCCTATTATTTTTTTATTAGTATTTTATTATTTTCTTTACATATAGATATTTCTTTTGAGTATTATTGGTTTTCTGTGCTTTTTCATATACCAAACTATATTCACATATTTTTTTTACACTTCCCCACAGAAAATTTTCAGAGTACTCGGAATTGTAACCAATGTTGTGTGCTTTATTTTGTGTTATAATTTGATTTACTTGTATATAAAATCTAGATATGAAGTTTAAATTTTTAATACATTTTTTTTTGCATTACATCTTAATATACTTGTGATTAACATTGTATATGAGAACAGAAAATTAAAATATAAACAAACCAAGTGTGCTGTAATTTAATCAACAAAAAAATTTTTCATTTATCGAATAATGTTTTTTGGATCAACATTTTTTCAATGTTTAGATGAATTTTAAGCAAAATTTGTTGCTTAAAATTAGGATCATGCTATAGTGATGATTGGAATGGCCTTTTACGTATGAATGAATTTGTAGATACATGTATTTGGGTAGCATTTAAAAAAAACATACATATTTAGATACTTCTTAATACACATGTATTTTAACTAGAAAGTTGTTGTAGATTCTTTTTGATACACTTGTGTTCGAGCTAGGAAGGTGCTGTAGAAACAATTTTACTTACTAGGTATATCGGTAAGAATGTAGGAATAGCTATTTTTCAACACACAAGTATATTATAAAAAAGTATAATCTACACACAATATCGCAAACCAAGTATATCAGTTAGTGTGTCATTTTCAAGCGGCCACACCCTGTGTAAAGTAAGCCAGAGTGTGTGTAAGTTTGTAAGCACTTTCGAATACAAAATAAGCAACACAATATCAATGTAGTAAGCTATAAATTTTCTGTTGGGTTATCTACAAACAAAAAAGTAACTAATTTGTCTCTTTTTATAATTCAAAATCATAGTTAGCACATAGATCTTAGGTGATGAATAGAGAAACTAGAGTCCAATATAGAAATAGGAAAAGAAAAGTTGAGTTTGATACGAGCAGAACTTATAACCCATTATCTCCGAAACAGCGAAGAGTTAGAAAACCTACAGTCAATATGAATGACAACAATAGTAATGCCAACGAAGGTCAGATCAGAGATTTATCGAACACAATCATCGCAAATAGACCCAATACATCTACTAATTTGCCAACGGAAAACGTAGTACATTTGAATTCCGCTAATAGAAGTGCTGTAAGTGAAGAAATCACACCAGAGGTCAGAGATCTAGTGACTGATGAGGCACTATCAGTTCAGAAAACTTTACAAGAACAGGTTAGAAATATGGTTCAGTGTGAGATGCGAGACATTCGAAGTCTTTGGGAGATTTAATGAAAATTGTAGGAGATCTGTCGAAGAACACTGCCCGAAGTAATCAAATTACGGCAACCAATAATGTTTGTAACAATATTGTAAGTGATGCAAGAGTCACGGAACATTATCATGTTAATCCACCTAGTGTAGAGCTAAACGCAATACCAGGGAATAGTCGAGTTCAGGCAGGTCAGAATTTGTCAGGAAATAGTCAAAATAGCACTCCTATGACGATACCAGCTCTTCCTACTCGGACAGTTTACAGTAACTTTGTATCAGAAGAAAATTGTAATGCAAATCAAGTTCCTCGAACTACCGGCATACAATTTAATACTAATTATGGCGAAAATATAATAGGTAGCTTACCATTGAACACAAATTTCGGCAACAATCAAGTACCCAATAGTTATGCCTTCGGAAATAATAATGTACCAAATACGTTGTCCGTTCCAAATATAGCCACACGATCAGAATTACCTAAAATGTGGATTAGAATAGATAAATGGGGACTAATTTTTGACGGAAATAACTTACGTATGAGTGTAGAGGATTTCATTTTTCATTAGAAAGAGACTTCCATCTATTATTATCAGGTTCAGCCAAGGATTGGTACTGGTTATTCGTCCAAACTCATGTTGGAGTTAAATGGCCAGGATTAAAGCAAGCATTGCTAAGTCAGTACCAAACATCCAGGTCAAACTTCGAAATAATGCGCGATCTAGTGGAGAGAAGGCAAAATTATAATGAGTCAATAGATCAATGCTTCCATGCTATGAATCAGATTCGTGCTAAGTTGCTACAGTCCATACCGGAGTATGACATGATTAAGATTTTGAAACGAAATGTTAAGGAAGTGTCGCTAGGATAGTCTATACAATTCCGGTTTCATCAGTGGAAGAACTTAGAATAGAGTGTAACGAAGCCGAAAGAAATTTTCCCCGAAGGGACAGCAGAAATTTACAGCCACCAGTAAGATCAACAAGACCTGTAAGTGAAGTATATTTAGATCATACTGAATATGCAAACTTGGAAGCGGATATATCTGAGGGTTTAGAAGTGTCTGCGATACAAGTCAATCAACAAAAATCAAATTTAATATGTTGGTATTGTAAAGTACCGGGACACGTTTTCATGGAATGCCCTTCAAATGAAAGAACTCTGTTTTGTTACCGTTGTGGGAAACCAAACGTGATAACTCCAAACTGCCCAAATTGTCAGGGAAACTTGAAAAGGGGCGTGGGAATGATGGGGGACCTACGTCAATCCAAAAATCCCAGCAAAGAGAATTAGAAATTAATGAAACGGAAAAAGATAGCGAGAATTTAGAACATTGGGAACAACTAGCAGATTATATGCCCGAAATAAGACACAGGTTACCTTTAAAAACAAGACAAGACTATTATGATTACGTTAGAAAACAAATATTCAACACTGAAAAACAACGAAAACCTTTGTCCAAGAGAATTTTGAAAATTAGGGAAAACTACAAAAGGAAACAGGAAATAAAGAAATTGATTGTGGATTCGGTAAATAGAACAGACAAGTTTAGTGATAATCTTGTTTATATAGATGTAGAATTAGAGGGAAAAGAAATATTGGGATTATTAGATAGTGGAGCATCAGTTAGCATATTGGGAAAAGGATGTAGAGAATTAGTAGAGGAACTAGGTTTAAAATTAATACCAATATTCTCCAATGTGAAGACCGCAAGTGGTCAACACCATAGAATATTAGGTAAAGTAAATCTATCCATTAAGTACAAAGAGAAGAAAGATAACTTAATTCTATATCTTTGTCCTGATTTGGAACAACATTTATACCTAGGAATAGATTTTTGGCGTACTTTTAACTTAGCTCCAGATGTTATAGGCTTAGAGGAAATTGCAATAGATAAAGTTATTGAAGATTTTGTGCAGGATAGGGATACTTATAAAATGGGACCTCATAAACTGGACGACGAACAGAGACGTAGATTAGATGAAGTCATTTCTAAATTTGATAGATTTGAAGAGAAAGGTTTGGGAACTAATTTAGAAATGCATTCGATTAAGCTAATACATGGTGCCGAACCGATCAAGGATCGTCATTACCCTATTTCACCAGCAGTTCAAGAAATAACTTATAAAGAAATTGACAATATGTTAGCATTAAATGTGATAGAAGTAAGTGAGAGTCCGTGGAGTAATAGAACCACAATCGTAAGGAAACCTGGTAAAAATAGATTTTGTTTAGACGCGAGAAAACTGAATAAATTGACAATCAAAGACGCATATCCATTACAAAATATAGACGGGATCTTAAGTAGAATTGATGAAACTTATTTTATCAGCAGCGTTGATCTTAAATTCGCATTCTGGCAAATAGAACTGGATCCCGAAAGTAGACCGTATACCGCGTTTACCGTTGCAGGGAGGCCGTTGTACCAATTTCGGGTTATGCCTTTTGGTCTCTGCAACGCAGCCCAGCGTTTATGTCGATTGATGGACAAGGTTATACCACAAACTTTGAAGGACAATGTTTTTATCTATCTTGACGACTTATTAATAATTTCAAATGACTTTGATAAGCACTTGAAATTACTGGAGGAAGTGGCAAATTGTCTCAAGAAAGCCAACCTAACAATAGGCTTGAAAAAGTCACAATTTTGTTTCGAACAGTTGAAATATTTAAGATTTATTGTTGGTGGGGGTATGCTTAAAACTGACCCCGATAAAGTGAAGGCAATCAGGGAAATAAAGATACCAAAATCAGTTAGAGAAGTAAGAAGTTTTCTGGGTACTGCAGGATGCTATCGCAGATTCATCAAAAAATTTCTCAGTTATATCCGCACCACTAACAGATACCTTAAAAAAATCAAAAAAATTTGAAATGACACCAGAAGCTGTCAAGGCATTCGAAAATTTGAAGAAAGCTCTGACTTCAGCACCAGTGCTTCGTCATGCAGACTTCACAAAAAGGTTTTACGTGCAATGCGATGCTTGCGAATACGGTATAGGCGCTGTTTTGTATCAAATATCAGGAGAAAATGAGGAACATCCAATTGCATTCTTTTCACAAAAGCTAAATTCATGTCAAAAGAATTATAGTGTAACCGAAAAAGAATGTTATGCTGCGGTAATGGCTGTACAAAAGTTTAGACAATACGTAGAGATGATGCCCTTTACCATCGTGACTGATCACGCTAGCCTTAAGTGGCTAATGACTTTGAAGGACTTAACAGGAAGGTTAGCTAGATGGTCCCTTAAACTACAAGCATTTGATTTTGAGATAGAACACAGGAAAGGTTCAGATAACATAGTTGCCGATATGCTATCAAGATTACCAAATGTAGATGAATTGAATTTAACGGAATTGCTAGGTTTCGAAACTAATGAATTCGAAAGCGAAGATTATGTAGATTTATTGAAACATATACAGGATAATAAGAAAAAAATGCCGGATATAAAAGTAGAAGACGGATTAATTTTCAAGAAGATTGGTTTTGATCAATTAGGCGAAGAGTCGCCCTGGAAATTATGGATTCCGGAAATGATTACTCATCAATTGATCGAACAAGCTCATTCGACCTTAACAACAGCACACGGGGGTGTAGCTAAAACACTTGAAAGATTGAAACGAACATTATATTGGCCAAAAATGGCAATGCAAGTCAAAAACTTTGTAGGTAATTGTAAAGTCTGTAAGGAATCAAAACCCTGTAATCTCAATCTTAGACCGGAAATAGGGAAACCAGTCAAAACGGAAAGACCATTTCAAAAATTGTACATAGACTTTATG
>NC_060952.1:68228532-68230418 GCF_022045245.1 Lucilia cuprina
TTCGTTGGCATTACTATTGTTGTCATTCATATTGACTGTAGGTTTTCTAACTCTTCGCTGTTTCGGAGATAATGGGTTATAAGTTCTGCTCGTATCAAACTCAACTTTCCTTTTCCTATTTCTATATTGGACTCTAGTTTCTCTATTCATCACCTAAGATCTATGTGCTAACTATGATTTTGAATTATAAAAAGAAACAAATTAGTTACTTTTTTGTTTGTAGATAAGTGTAAAAAAATGTGTGAATATAGTTTGGTATATGAAAAAGCACAGAAAACCAATAATACTCAAAAAAATATCTATATGAAAAGAAAATAATAAAATACTAATATAAAATAATAAAATACTAATAGAAAAATAATAGGATACTAATAATTTATATAATAAAAATAAAATGTAAACTATCTAAAATCAATACAAAAAAATTACTGGATAAATAAAATAAAGATAATTAGCCTTTACGGAAATTTAAATAAATATGTCTAAAAATAAATAAATGAATAATTAAATAAAAATAATTAAATAAACGAATTATTAAATAAAAGAGAATTATTAAATGGTTGAAAGTTTTAATATATATAAGAAAAATACAACTACTATAATATAAAAAAAATGTCTACTCTTTTCTTCTAAATCAATTTAAGGGATTGTTGATCAGCGGCGGTACGACGGTTTATCATCTTTTGATTCTCTTCTAGAAAGCTATTGGGGTATTTCCAAGAATCATATTAAAATAAAAGTAAACTTATTAAATATCTTTATGTGTTTTACACTTTTAACGATAATCGTTATTGGACAGGCTAGGATGAATGTCGACACAACTGACCTTGAGTTAATGTCTCAAGCGGCTGTCGCTTTTCATCCTTGCTGTTTCACATATAAAGATTCAAACTGAAACTACTAATCTAAAAAAAATCAAGACTAAGAAAAATGTACATTTAGACTGATCTAAGTGTCAATGCTAAGGACTTTCTTATTTCTTGAATGCATTGGCCGAATATTTATTTCGTTCACAAGCGATCAAATTGTGTAGAGTAGATCACACAACGGACTTCTTGATTTACATGTCAAGAACGGATATAACTTAACCCCACAATCTTTATTCACTTGCACACAAAAAAATATGATAAGTTATTTTTCAAATCTAATGGTTTATTGTTTAGTGTATCGTTCTTCTACACTACCTACATTTTCCGATTGGGCGCCATTTCTGTTACGAACCTATTTCCTTTTTTTTAAGGCCAGCATTTGCCCTACCAACTCTGCGGCGTTTTCTCTTAGGAGGAGTTCTCAACCCGCTGGCTAGATTGTAACAAAAAAATCTGCGAGAACAAAAACAAAAAAATGAAAACAATTTACTTTATTGGTCATACCATTCAATAGGAAGGTAGTTGTTCACCTTCAATCGCCCTTAGTCCCAACCATAACTGCGGCAGATTCCTGAACCTTTTTCCACAGTCCCATTTCCCCGCCTTTCGTCGCCCTATCTACTTCAACAATCCCCAAAATACCAATTACTCAATATTACTCATCATTTTACATATACAAATAACATTTATTAATAATTTTCAAACTTAATTCTATCTAATATAATCGTAAATCTTATCATATATCTATTTCTAAGAATTATTATTATCTTAATTTTTATAAAACATCTAAATTAATTTGTTTTTTTATGTTTTATTGGGCTGTTACGGTTTTTTTTAATTCTTTTCTGATATTGCATATCTTAAAGAACACACATAATTTTCTTTTCGCAAATCTTTTTCTTTATATTTTGTTTTTATACCCTACACCACTATAGTGGGGAGGGTATTATACGTTTGTGCTGATGTTTGTAACATACAAAAATATTGGTTCAATACCCACCTTAAAGTATACCGATC
>NC_060952.1:68230518-68278018 GCF_022045245.1 Lucilia cuprina
TAAAAACATAAAACAGTAAACGATTTAGTATTTCTTTTCCTATTGTAATTTTTTATTATTTTAAATTTACAAAATATGTATTAAATTTGTATACGGCGAATCATAAAGATTCGCCGTATACAAACGCAACCAAAAAATGTGTTATAGGGAAAATTCATATCGAAACGGACAGAAAATAGCAATTTTAGGATTTATCATCTCCGATTTTAATGAAATCTCCAACTCATATTAAGGTTTGAAAGTGTTCCTTAATTACTTTTTGATGAGAATCCGGCACCAGACCTAAAATATCGCGCTTTGAAATTTTAAAAATATGTTTAAATTGTTTTAATTTTGAAATTCCTTTTTACACGATTTTAAAAACAATATCTTTGGCTATAAATCAAAATCAAAAATTGTGTTACACTTTAAGTAGTTTCAGAATTATGGGCAATTATGTGTATGTACTTTTATGAAATTTTAACATATTTTCAATTAGCAATATTTTTACATTGTAATGAGCTTTCATTCGAAAAGTCAATAATGTGTAGAACATATTATATGTGTGGTAAGTTTTAGAGAAGAGTGGGAAAGAGACAGTGGTAAAGAGGAAGTGAGAATAGGAGTAAGATTTTTGAGAAAGGGAAAAACCAGGCCAGTTGCCAGGGATGAAATAGTATGAGTATTGGATTCACACACTTATTTTGACAGATTAATGAATTCCATAAGATGTTCTAATTGAATATTTGACAAATCGGACAGATCACCAAAGTATGTCGATCCAAGCGTCCGAAATCTGGCCCCGCCAAAGCAGGACAATTGCAGAGAAGATGAGTAATAGTCCCTTCTTCATCCTCGTTTTGACAATTTCTGCAGTAATCGTTGAACGGAAGACCAATGCGTTTGGCATGGTTACCAAAATTTACAGTGGCCAGTGATAACCTGGCCTACTTAGCTGCGATCTTTGAAGACCAAGAAAATATTTAGACCTGTTTGGATCCATTTGTGGCTTCAGCGCTTTAGATGTTAAGCACGTGTGCCATTTGTCGCGAGAAATGCGGAGGGAGTATTCAGTGATCTGCTTCTTTATTGCAAGTAGTGGAATACCGCAAAACTGATCTATTTCCAGTCTGCTAAGCATGGTGCCAGCTTTTGTGAAGAAGTCAGCAATACTATTGCCATACGAAATCCCCAGTCCCTTTAATCAAATTCGGATGATGTTCGAATGTCTCGCCTTCTCATTGAGAGACGTCCGGCCACAAAGTATACAGATGTGTCACTTTCCATCATTGAAATCGTTTTGCGAAGTAGAGGGAAATAGCTTTTTGCTCGTGACGTCTCTGTGTACATTGTGGTCTGGCATTCATAGACAATTTTGGATGTGGAAATCACAGTACATTAGCCAATTTAAAGCCCTCTTTATCGCCGATATTTCAGCCTGAAGGATGCTACATTCATCATTAAGTCGGAAGGAGATTTTCGTTCCAAAACTCCTTTCGCCGTCTTGGATCCGTCTTGTACATTCGGAAAAAATTATTTGTCGGAAAGAGAGATTCCTGAGACTCTGAAGAGATATAATATTAGAACTTTCTTAGAAAGACGGTACCGGAATACAATAATCAACATTATACTGATTATTTGGTATGAGATCTCTAATCCTAGCATGGCCTATGGAGTACTGTTTCCATTTGCAGTTGCACTCAATTTGGCCGCAGTTGTCAAAGCCAATTACCTGGCTAGAAGGTTAACCGAAGGTTAATAACTGCCTTAAAGAGCCAGTGAACATTTCTTGGATTTATGCAGCAGCATGTTTTTATGGCCTTCCTACAGATATATAGTGTCGTAATGGCTTTAGATGCCCAAGAGAGTACGTTTGTACTCCAAGATAACTTCCTATCAAGGATAACGCCTACATATTTAGCGCTGTCCGAGAGTTTTTCCGTTTAGGCAAGCAAGAGGAAATAAAGGAATCTTGTATTTACTAGAGAAAAGCACAAGTTCCGTTTTACTATTATTAACAATAAGACCACATTCGACTCTTCACGAGCTGATATTTAAACATATTTAAACTTCACAGTGCATATTGGGGCTGCTATATGGGGAAGGTTGGCGATAATTCAATAATTAACAAGTAAGAGTTTTATATTAGGCTGCGCCGAATCTTATATACCCTTCACCATGATGTGTTAAAAAAGTCAGAACGAATTTTATTACAAAAAATCAAAAACTACCAATTGCAAAACGGTAAGGTACCAAAAAGTCCCCTTTTGTGGGTTCTCACATAATCCAGACTCTACATACTAAATTTCACGTTTCTAAATTCAATATTATAGAAATTTCAAAAAGTACCTTATGAAGAACGAAAGAGTACCAAAAAGCCCCCTTTTATGGGTTCCCACTTAATCCAGGCTCTACATAATTAACTTCATGTTTCTAGGTTCAATATTATAGAAAATTCAAAAAGTACCTTTTGTAGAACGAAAAAGTACCAAAGAGTACCTTTTTGTAGGTTCTTATCTAATCAAGGCCCTACATACTAAATTTCATGTTTGTTGGTTTAATATTATAAAAAATTCAAAAAGTACCTTTTGTAGAACGAAAAAGTACAAAAAAATCCCCTTTGATGTGTTCTCGTCTAATCCGGAATCTACATACTTAATTTCATGTTTCTAAGTTCGTTATTATAGAAAACTCAAAAAGTTACTTTTGAAAAACGAAAAAGCACCAAAAAGTTTACTTTTGTGTGTTCTGATCTAATCCTGGCTCTACATAATTAATTTCATGTTTTTAGGTTTAATATTATAAATAATTCAAAAAGTACCTTTTGTAGAACGAAAAAGTACCAAAAAATCCCCTTTGATGTGTTCTCGTCTAATCCGGACTCTACATACTTAACTTCATGTTTAAAAGTTCATTATAATAGAAAACCCTAAAAGTACCTTTTGAAAAACGAAAAAGCACCAAAAAGTTACCTTTTATGGGTTCTCATCAAATTCCGAATCAACGTACTAAATTTCATGTCCCTTCATTTAATATTATAGAATATTCCAAAAGTTTCTTTTGAAATTCTCACCTAATTCAGACTCTACATACTTAATTTCATATTTCTAGGTTCAACATTAGAAAAAATTCCAAATGTACCTTTTAAAAACAAAAAATGTACCAAAAAGTTCCGTTTTATAGTTTATAACTTAAGGCTCCACATACTTATTTTCATGTTTATAGCCAATAACAAGACACTAGCAGCTCTCGCACTGCTACTCTTGCTCTGCTGCTCACGCTCTGCCTTGTTTTTATAAACAAGAGTACAATAACAAAATTTACCGTATGATTGTGTATTTTGTTATTATTTTTTTGCAATTTCTGTTTGGGCATGAATAAAAAAAACTCTTTTTTAGATGAAATTTTCAGAGGTTGTCTCGGATTTTTGCTCATATTTTCGTTATTAATGGACCGATATTGTTGATTTTATATAGCGATCTTTCCGAAAGCATGTCTAACAGAATTATTGAAGATTCGGATCTCGCCGATATCTGGGGTCCTCTAAAAACTGATTTCAACAAACATACAGACAGACGGACATGGCTTAATCGACTCCGCTATCTATAAGGATCCAGAATATATATACTTTTTGGGGTCGGAAAATTATATTATAGAAATTACAAACGGAATGACAAACTTATATATACCCTTCTCACGAAGGTGAAGGGTATAAAAATAATATTTACGAAGAAATTGTATATTGCTGGAAATCTCCCTCCATGCAAACCAACGTCATTAGTTTTTTCCTGGACATTATTTTCTACCTTCAGGCGGAAGTTAAAGTCGGAGAAAAATTCTAACAATTCTTAATGTGTATGTTTATCATAAAGAAAAGACGCTAACTTCTTATAAAAAGTCCTGTGTAAAATTTTATAAACATTTATATAAAACGGGATCAAATATGTAACTAAAAACTTGTTGGTACCTTGGCCTCTGTGGCGGACTAAGTGTTCAGCATGACATTGCCAAAATATAGTGATGAAATAGAAGGATGTACTTGGAGAGAGCTCTAAGCTACCTCAACCATTATACATGTGTTCCGACTTTGAATCCTCTGATGATAATGACAGCACCATTATAGCAAATCCCAAGAAGGATGAAGTAGAGCAAATGGTGAAAGAGGCGAGTGATAGCATAGATAAACTCGAAGGTAAGGGTATCTCAAAAGAAGCCCCGTAAAACGGGAAGGAGTGTGTAGACGGTGGAAAAGAGCCGCCATCTTACGCCAAAGTTGCCAGAAGAAGACACCGGGACATCTCTGATATGCAGTTTATGATGCCGGTAATCCGACAGGCAAAAATGGTTGGCATCCTAACAATGTGTTGCTTTTAAATTTCACTATCTATATCAAAGGCTGGGGCAGTAAACTGGCCAATGAACGTAAACTGGAAATTCTTGGAGGTCAAAATACTGAGCTTGCAGTGGAAAATAGGATGTCTTTTACAGAAAAGAAGAAGATGAGGGAACTATGTTTTTAATAGGTATCGACAAGAATTTAATACCTAGTTTAGCCAAGAATAAAGTTAGAGCTTACTTCGCCTCTTAAACTATCTCACTCAAAATTGGTATGGTACTAGAGTATTAAATTATTCGGTTTTTGCCTTATTCGGTTTATTCAACAAATAATTATTTGGGGTTTTAAGTTGGCCGGTTAATAAGAGGCAAGTGTATGTTGTTTTAATAGTTATTTCTTTTCTACAAAATTTTTCTTACAATAACAAACAAAATTATAATTTTCCACTAATTTAAATTAAATTCTGTTAATTTTTTCCTCAAATATAACAAATTATTTATTTTTATGTGAAATCCTCTTCTATATAAAGAAATTAAGTTTATTAAACTTATGTTTTTGAGATTTATCAACGAGTTCCAGAATTCATACGTTCCAATTAACTAGTGTATAACTATGTATTGCTAAAGAACTTATTAGAAATTTTTTAGAAACTGTTCCTCAAAAATGGATGTAGAAGTAAAGGCGATATCATTATTTTCAAGATTTCTTTTCAGAAATCTGAAATGATTAAGCATGAACCCATTCTAAGAAGTAGATAATTCAGAACAAATTATTGCTATGTTTCGGAAGTATTGTTATAAAAATCATCCAATAAATATTGCTTATCATAAAAAAGGATTTATAAATGTTCAACGTTAACACTTTTTTTGAAACACCCTTTACCATACTAACGGTCCTTTTTTATTCTCTTTTCCTTCTTTTTTTTCATAAATTTGGTAACAAGCATTAAAATAATTAGTTAAAGATCACTCTAGTTTTGACAGTCAAAGAAGTGTGACCTTTTTTTACCCTACACCACTATAGTGGATAGGGTATTATACGTTTGTGCTGATGTTTGTAACATACAAAAATATTGGTCCAATACCCACCTTAAAGTATACCGATCGATTCAGAATCATTTTTTGAGTCGATTAAGACATGTCCGTCCGTCCGTCTGTCCGGCTTGCTGGCTGTCCATGTAAACTTTGTGCGCAAGGTACAGGCCGCAATTTTCAAGATAATTTGATGAAATTTGGACCAAGCATGTTTTTTTGGAACAGGGACGAAGCCTATTGAAAATGGTTGAAATCGGTCCATTATTTGACCTAGCCCCCTTATAACCGTACCTCCCGATTTAAACATTTTATGCCATAATTACGTCAAATATTCTACTATCTCTCTAAAAATTGGCACAAATAAGTTTTATATTAGTATAAATGACACTGCAGATTTTCGTAAGGATCGGCCCTTATTTGACTCTAGCCCCCATACAAAACCCCTTTCAAAAAATGTTTTAAACGTCTAAATTGACTTGTAACCATTTTTATCGCAATGAAACTCAACAAAACTTACTGTTATTTAAAAATATATCCTTTTCCCAAATTTACCGAGGATCGGCCCATATTTGACCTATATAAAGCCTCATTTAGAAATTTTAGTTTTTTATCAATAAATTGGTTAAATATTTTGGATTTATGGTAATATTCAACATAAAAGTTTCTTTATAAAGAATAAAAATGTTAAAAATATACTCATGGTGTAGGGTATTATATGGTCGGTCATGCCCGACTATACTTTCCTACTTGTTGTTTAATAATAAGTTTTTGTTAACCGGTTAATTGATATAAATTATTCGATTTATTTGTTATTTGAAATTTTCATTTATTCGAGCGATTAATCGCCAAAAATTGATCGATTAACCGATCGACGATTAATCGTTTGAATACCGATTGGAAGGCCTGTTACAACAAACCCCGAAAAGAACACTTAAACCTTAAACCGAGGAAATTTAGAAAGTGTCAATTAAACAGTCTCATATTCCATTACCAGATAAGGATACCGCAGTGCCATCAATAGTACCCACTGCATCAATGGTCACTTCAGTCTACCCGAGGGATGAGGTGAAAACCAAAATTCATATAGCTTTAATCCAGGAATCTTGGACGATTCGCAACAAGGTTTCTGGATTAAATCACGTAAATTTCCATCTTTTCTATGTTGATACAGAGTCTCGCCCGAGAGCATGTATCTTATGTCACAAGAACTTATGTCTTCTCCACTCAACAGTATTAACCACATCGGATGCAACCATACTGAAGCCACTACCTTGCTTCAGTTTAATTTTACTAATATATTACTAATAATTAGCAGTGAAATACGCATTTCTATTAATATAATACTAAAAATATTTTAACATCTTCACATTTTAATATTATTACTACTAAAAATAGCAACATTACTTTGCAATTTCCAGCAAAGATTCACGTTATTTGTTTGTGTCTATTGTACAAAAATAACAGCACACACACGCCATCGTTGTGCTGATCGTTTTTTCCTACTTGAAGTATATTGTTTTGGTTCGGCCCCTGTCAGTAACAAAATGAGCACCTGCAGCTGCAGTTGCAATTTATTTATTTTTTATCCACATTGATGCTATTTTTGTTCATATTTTGTATGCAATGTATACGGTGTTAAACTTTTTAAACAACAATTAGATTAGATGGTTTTAATTTTTTATAAATATGTATGTATGTTTTATTTTTCACCATAATTTACTTCATTAGCTATTTTAAATTGATAATAGATGAACCAGGGTATATTAAACAGGTATATGCATCAGTACAACAATACAAAAACAACATATATATTGTTTTTGTACTTATATGAACTCAATGTCGAAATAAATCAATTTTTTTTTTAATTTTGGTCTTTTAAAAAATTATTAATATTTTTTCAGTGATTTTAAATGAAATTTTAAGGGATATGCATGTTTATATACGATCATGGAATGTACGATCGCTTTTGGAACCGGCCAAATTAGCCCATCTGTGCAGGGAATTGTCAAATTACAATCTGCTATTTATGGGTTTGAGCGAAACTAGGTGGCCTGATTCTGCCGAACTTAAAACAGATAATGGATGCACCCTCATATACTCTGGAAGGCAGTCAAACGAGCCACGATCAAGTGGAGTTGCATTCCTGCTCTCTGGAATCGCCCGGAGGGCTCTTATTGACTGGAAACCACACTCCGATAGGATAATTACGGCCCGATTCCGCACAAGAGCCAGGAACATGACGTGCGTACAATGATATGCACCAACGGAAACCTCAGACTCGGCCGTGAAGGATGAATTTTACAGTAACCTTTTGAGAGTTATGTCTGGCGTAAATCGCGGGGATATTCTCATACTTATGGGAGACTTCAATGCTCAACTTGGCTCGGATAATACCAACAAAGAGTCTACCATGGGGCGCCATGGAATTGGGAGAATGTCTGAGAACGGCGAATTATTCACGGAGTTTTGCATGTCGAACAACCTCGTTATTGGGGGAACGCTCTTTCCCCATAGAAAGGTTCATAAGGTCACGTGGGTATCTCCAGACCATATAACTCAAAACCAGATTGATCACATCACAATTAGCAAAACCTGGCGGAACTGTCTACTGGATGTGCGGAATAAGAGAGGTGCCGACTGCAACAGTGACCACCACCTGATGGTTGCCACAATCAAGCTGAAAGTTGCTGCGATCAAAAAGCAAAATCTGCTTTAAAGAAGGTTCGACACCAGGAAGTTGAATAACCCTGAAAGGCGTGTGGAGTACGTCAACGCTGTTAGGTCCTCCCTGATGAGTGATGGTCTTCGGGCAACGGTAAACTGGCCTTTTGTCAAATCATGCTTTGTCAACACCGCGGAAAATATCATTGGCTACAAAAAATCCGACCGCAAGGAATGGATTTCGGATGGAACATGGGACTTGCTGAAGGAGAGGGGGCAGTGCAAAGCAGCGCTGAATAAATCCAAGACTCGGAGTGGGAGAGAGACTACATGCGTCATACAACCGGATGAACATGGAAGTTTAACGGAGTGCTCGGCGGGATAAGCGTCGCTGGACGGATAACATTGCTAATGAAGACCAGGCAGCCTCGGAGTCGCACAGGAGCCGCGATTTATATAAGATTACAAAACGGCAGGGTAGGAAGGTATTTTCCTCCACGAAATCATTAAGGAGCAGCAATGGTAAACTAATAACATCGAAGGAAGAACCATTGGATATTTGGGTGGCACACTATTCGAAAATGCTGAACAACCCAACGATACCTATCACATCTACATGCCACTGTCCCCATCACGTCGAAAGGCATGATATACTAACTTGCAACCCCTCCCTTTCTGAGATTGAGAACGCGATAAGCTCCCTGAAAAACGACAAAGCGCCTGGTATTGATAATATATCTAGCTCCTCCACATCTACATTTTCGTTACTTCGTTTTAGAATTCGAATGTGTTCCAAGAGAGACAAATGCATTCTCTCTATGTCGGAATTACCCGTATGAGAATATGCTGTTGTGAAATGCGTTTGAATATTCCTTTCCGCACAAAACAGTCTTATCAAAGCGTTATTGAACTCATTGTCCATTATCAACAACTCCGGTTTGCCAAGTAAGGCAATCCTTTCCTGAATCTTTACCTTGACCGTACACATATTTTTATCCGTAATTTTATGCACAGACCCCAATTTAGTAAATCTGTCTATTGTGGTCAGGAAATATGTTCTATGAATCTGAAAAATATCCATATGAACAATCATGTTTGGTCTTTCAGGTGTTATAGTATGATTAAAATGTTTACGATAAGGATTTCTATCGTACTTATTTTCATTGCATATTCTGCAAGAATTTATAAATTTATTTATATATTTTATTAAATTTGGATAAAAATAGGAGTCTTTTAGTTCCCCAAAATTCTCCAAAACACCTCTATGGTTCCCGCTATTATGAGTATTCTCAATTATCCCATACATTTCCTCTTCGTTAGGCATGTCAACAGCCAATTTCGTACATTTAATAAATTTCAAATTCCGATCGTTACCAAACAACGATTCCAACCTTCTCTGGACTATACAATACATATTATCTGGAAGTTCGGAATATATGCCGACTCTTCCTCTTTTTAACGTTCTTCTAAATAAATCGTTCAAATAATGTTCATTACGCAAATCACCCTCACCTACGTAAACTATATTATACTTTCTATACAAAACTTCGTGTTCCCGCTGTTTAGTTTTCGAAATTCTTATTTGTGTTCTATATTTGTTCACAACAGAATCACTTATAAAAAAATTGACACTGCCATCATCTTCCTGTTGGCTATGTACCGTTGCCATTTCCTCCGATATTTCAAACAGTGATTTAATATCACAATCTTCAGTTCCCTCAACGTCGGATTCTAATCGACTTAGGAAATCCGCAACCTTATTATCTTTTCCCTTAACATACTCGATATCAAATTCATATTCAGCGAGCATAATTTTCCATCTACTCAATCTGGAATTTGGCTCCTTTAGGGAAGTCAACCATTTGAGAGGCTGGTGGTCAGTGTTGACCAAAAACTTAGTCCCAAAAAGGTAAGGACGAAAATATTTAGCGGCCCATACTATAGCCAAGAGTTCTTTCTCTATTGTACTATAGTTTTTCTCATGATTATTCAATGTTCTACTAGCATAACAAATGGGTCTATCACCCTGGCTAAGAACAGCACCCAATGCGATATTACTAGCGTCCGTAGTAAGGACGAATTTCTTATTGAAGTCCGGATAGGACAGTATTGGTGGGTTTGTTATGATTCTTTTTAATTTTCCGAATGATTCAATGTAAGAGGGATCATCAATATTTATCTTGACATCCTTTTTTAAATATTTTATTATTGGTCCGGCTATAGAAGAATAATTCTTTATGAATTTTCTATAGTATCCCGTAAGACCTAAAAATGATTTGATTTGTTTCACAGTACCTGGAATAGGTACCTTATTAATTACCTCAATCTTGGATGGACAAGGTTTTAGACCATTTGGTGTAACTATGTGACCCAAAAACTGAGTTTGTCTAGCCAAAAAACTACATTTATTCATTTGAACTTTTAAATTATGTTCATTTAAAACAGAAAATATCCTTGTCAGGCTATTCAAATGTTCCTCCAATGAAGATGAGAAAACTAATATATCATCCATATAGATGACGCAAATTTTATTGATGTAATCACTTAAAACGTAATTCATCATACGCTGAAAGGTAGCGGGTGCATTTTTTAAACCGAATGGCATTCTGATAAACTCATAATGTCCCATTGGTGTTGAGAAGGCTGTCTTCTGAATGTCCCTATCTTCCATCTTAATCTGGTGGAAGCCTTTCGCAAGATCGATGGTGGAAAAATATTGTGCCCTACCCAATTTATCAAATAGAGAATCTATATTGGGCATTGGGAATTTATCTCCCACGTTATATTATTCAGATTTCGGTAATCAATGACAATACGCCATTTTCGTTTACCATCATTATCAAGTTTCTTCGGTACTATCCATAAGGGTGAGTTATAAGGCGATTTACTCGGCCTAACTATTCCCTGGATTAGCATATCCTTTATCTGGGTTTCAATTTCCCTTTCGTGTGCCTTAGGGTATCTATATATTTTCGAATACACCGGTTTATCCGATGTTGTGACAATACTATGTTTAACCACATTAGTTGTTGTCAGAGCTTGACCTTCTTGATAGAATGTAGCTCTATTTTTCCTTAAAAACACATCTAATTTGCGTTTTTCCTCATTATTCAAATGTTCTGGCAAATCTATGTTACCAAAGTCTATGTTTTGCAATTCTAAAGTTGCAATTTCATCAAAGCTTACATCAACCGGCTTTGAATAGAACAATATTTCGACATTATTAACCCAAAGTCTCATATTATAGAAATCTATTATGACACCCATTGGCATCAATACATTATTTCCGATTATACAATCGAAAGCTTTATTTTTTAAATCAACAAGTTTGACAGACATAGTTTCATCCCCTGCATTAAACTCCAAAGGGACATTAACTATAACCTCTTCATCTACCATCTTAGTACCGGTTAATGTATTCAATCTCATTTTGTTCCTAAGTCTTCTTTTCAAAGACAACCCCTCGAAAATCCCATAGTCACCCAACGTAGTTGCAGCTCCGCTGTCAACTAAACATCTAATTTTAACGTTATTGATTGTGAGTGAGACTATCGGTAATTGGGATCCGGAGGCGGTACATGAAAATTTTCGTTCATGTTAATATTTTCCACCTCCATTGGTACGGGTCCATTATTATTGTTCTGATTTGAACCGAAACGTCTATTCTGACCTGAACCTCTTTGGTCATAACCAGCATTCCTATATTGACCTGAACCTCTTCGGTCATAATTAACATTCCTATATTGACCTGAACCCTTTTGGTCATAACCAGCATTCTTATATTGACCTGAACCCCTTCTCTCAAAGTTATTCCCACTGTGTTGGGCCATGTTCTGAGGATTTGGTCTATATAATCTATTATCATCATTATTCTGTCTATAATTTCCCGTCTTTCGTCCTTTATCGAAATTCTTTTCCCGGGAGTTATTTGTATACGAATTTTTTCGTAAGTAGACGTCCTTCATTAAATTGTTCTCAATAAGGTATGATTGCGCACCAGAAATGGTAGCAATGTTATTCTGAATGAGTAATGTCTTTATATTCAAAGACAGAGAATTTAAATATATCTCAAAAATTAATGTTTGATTTATATCTGGAGAAAACATAGCGTTATTCTCTGGATTGAGACTATATTTAGTGTTCATGAGATTTAATATCTCACTTAACATCGGTATATAATTGACTATATCCCTCATAAAAAGTCTCCTCAGAAAATGACTTTAAAGCTCACAATGTACTGCAATATAGCAAAAAAATTCAACGTAATCAAGTTTAGAAGGAACTAAAATATCTCTGTCAGATTTTATGAGAATCAGTCCACCATTGACCATACGTCTCATATAAAATCCCCTACAGAAAGTTACTTTAACGCTCATAACTGTCTTCATAATAGCAGTTTAGCGACGAAATTTAATATAGTTACAAGTTCCACTTCAGAAAATGAATTATTTTAATGTCCAAATGTAAACAAATAAAAATAATTTTGTTTACTTTTTTCTTAATTTGGTTATTTTTTATTCGGATTTTGGTTAGAAAAAAACGTTTGTTGTGGCAACATTGCATATGATACCCTACACCAGTCAGTATGTATGTTAAAAATGGGGATTATTAAAAAAATAAAGCATTAGGTTTGTTTTTTT
Organism: Lucilia cuprina; assembly: GCF_022045245.1. Classification (NCBI taxonomy): domain Eukaryota; kingdom Metazoa; phylum Arthropoda; class Insecta; order Diptera; family Calliphoridae; genus Lucilia; species Lucilia cuprina. The sequence goes on from NC_060952.1 coordinate 68,243,169, forward strand.
TAACTTTATTTCGGATTATTTTTACTTTTTTTGGCAAAAAAAAAAATATTTTTTTAAGAGGGCTCAAAGGGGAGTAGGGCAAAATATGGCCCTATCCTTAAAAATTTTGGTAGGGGGAGTTAAGTCTTCTTCAATATTATTTCTGTAGAATTTAAAAGTGTTATTAGTATTTGTAAGTGAATTTTGACCTTTAAGTCAATTTATGAAGGGGAGTTTGTATGGGAAATAGGGTCAAATGAAGCCCGATAATTACAAAAATCGGTAGTGTCATTTAATGTTCTATAAAACTAAATTTTGTCGACTTTTGTTAAGATAATAGATCATTTAAATTAATTATAAGCCAAAAGGCCCTATTTGGGGGGTACGGTTGTATGGGGGCTAGACGAAATAATGGACCGATTTTAACGATTTTTCAATAGGCCAAAAGAAGCGTGTGTGCCAAATTTCATCCAATTATCTTGAAAATTGCGGCCTGTATCTTGCGCACAAGGTTAACATGGACAGCCAGACGGACATAGCTTAATCGACTCAGAAAATTATTCTAAGCCGATTGGTATACTTTAAGGTGGGTATAGGACGAATATACCCTCCCCACTAAAGTGTAAAGTAGGGTATAAAAAAATAAATTTGAAAATTTCTTGCCACTCCATTGAAAAAAAATATATTTATAACACAGTAGAGACACTGAGTTATATTTTTATCATTAAACAAGTAAGAGTACTATATTCGACTAAGCCGAAGGGGGCCTTATATGGGGGAAGTATCAATTATGGAACGGTTCTCATAAAACTCTATAGAGAGATTTGTGCTCATAAAAAACTTACTTGTCCCGAATTTTAGCGCTATACTCGAACTTTCAAGCCAGTAGTGAGCGTTTAAGTAATTTTCTGATTTTTACAGCGCTAAACTCTTATTTTTAAATTAGTAATAGGCGTTTAAGTAATTTTTTGGAGGGGACCATATATGAGGGTAGGTTCAATTATGAACCGATCATCAAAAAATTTGATTGTTAGAATTTGACTCTTATATAACTTATTTGAAACGTGGACCGTGCCCATTTTCAATACCAAACAAATATTACCTATAAAAAATATTTGTGGAAAATTTCCACTCTCTAGCTCTTATAATTTAATAAAGATCCAGAATATATATACGTTTGTGGGTCCATGATCAATATTTCGATGTGTTATAAAAGGAATGACAAAATCAATATACCCCCATATTTTTTGATGGTGGGCATAAAAATGAACTGTAAATCGTTGGAATTCTCTTTATTATTTTTGTTATGATATTTTGTTATAATATTTATTTGGAATAATGCTTGTTCTTTTGTATAAACTTTATAGAAATCAGTTGCATTTAATATCATTGAGCTAATGTCACAAAAATTGTTATTTAATCTTGGTGGTCGTTTTTGATTTGATAGTTATAAATAAATATGTAAATATTCCGAAATAGTCCAAATAAAAATGCACTTAAAATTCCTTTTAAAAAACAAAAATATTTTAACCCATAACTGTTCGAATTTTTAAAAATTTGTATTCTTAAATTATTAATAGGTAAAAAAATATAATTTAAGTTTTATGCAGATAGTACCAAAAATTTACTAATATACCATTTTACCAATTTTTCCCCAAAAAGGGTTAATTTTCAAAAAAAAGTACCAGACACCTGTCCTCTAACTTTTTAAGCATTTGACGACACATATATTTTATTTATATGTTTATATGTATCTACATTCGTTTAGAAGATATCATATTGTCAAATTTACCCGCTTTTACTTCTTCATATTCTAAATCCTTGCTCCATTTTATATTTAATTTATATTAACGTAGTAAATGTGTACTTGATTACCAAATTTTATTTTCCTACGATTGCTCCTTCTACTTTTGTCCATTAATTGTGCGCTGTCTCTTATTTAAAATATGTTTCAATGGATTTAATATCTAGCTACGTTTCCAGAACCTTGGTTAAAATAGTACACATGGCACCACTTATACCCAAGCAGCTGTATATATGTACGCTGAACTCCCTGTAGTAGTTTGCCCGGCAGCTTTATAGGGAGTAAAGCTCTTGATTATCCTTTTAACCATGTCGGATGTAATAACTATTTCCGTATTCATATATTCCGAAATCCATAAGGCTTGTCCTCTGAGATTGGTGTTTGTACTTCCCCAAGCTACATGGTGGGGCTTTGCATCACAACCAATTACAATTTTATTATTTTTCCTTTGTGCCTTTTTAACCAGTTTCATCAGAGCCGACGTTGGCGGTAGTGTCGGAGAATCGAAGGGCAGGTAAACGGATGCAAAATATATGCTGAGTTTAAATATGCAGCATATACATTAAAGTGCTCCAAGCTTGTATGAAGGAAAAAAATGTATCCTACAGGCCGTCTCCCACTAGAATTGTTCTACGGGTTATAAAAATAAATTGTGCAAAAAATTAGGTCAATAGGATTACGTTAACTGGTGCCGCAACGGCTCTGAAGTTTGAAGATGCATTTACAAGGGGAAAATATGCAATTTTTTCAGTTTTCACAAAGTTTTGTCATTAAACACAGAATTAGCGTTACAAAAAGATAAAAAACACAAAAATTGGATGAAAAATGTAAAAGTTATTCAAAATTCCCCAGGCCATTATCGTGTCTCAGAGCACTTGAATTCGAAATGTGATAAAAAATAAACATATTTTTGAAAATATTCTAATAAAACAATTGTATTACTTAAAATACATATGTAGTTACTTGAATATGAGTTTTTGTCCTTATAGAATAACGTAAACCTGTTCTCAGCTATGGTCGTTTCAAAATTCAAATTTTATTTTAGTTTTGAAACGGCCCTTGCAAAATATGTTTACCATAGCTGAGAACCTGTTTGAGTTAATATTCAAGTAATAATTGATATATTTTAGGAAACAAAACGTTTTCTTTAGAATATATCCAAAAAAATTAGTTTTTTGTCACATTGATTTCTTTTGCTATGAGGCATGTTAAGGCCTGGAGAACTTTTAAATTTTTTAAACAATTTTTGTGTTTGACATTACGACATCGTTTTTTCTTTTTGCTTTTTCCTCTTGCTGTAAACTTCAGGGCCGTTGCGGCACCTGTCAACGTATTCCTAATGCCATAGTTTTACAACCCAAAGAACAATTCTAGAGGTAGCGTGCAAAATTAGTAACTTTTGTTACACATGGAATGATATGGTGGGTATAAAAATGAAGTTTATATTGAAATTCGTAACATATTGACACCTTATGAAATTATAAAATGACAAAAAAGATTATTTATTATTTTAGTCGTTACTTTAATTACGCCTGTCGGTTTATTTTTTTAATATATATCTTACCGCCTTATGCAAAAACGATTATTAAGTTAACAATGATAACTTTAATAATCGTTTTTGCATGAGAGTTTAAAAATTTAACATTTCATTCTTTTAATTCATGTTTCCATTCTAAGCTAATTCAGAATACTTACTGATCCAGTCTCTAATAAGTAAAATTAATAGTAATTGCGAATAACGTTTATTTCTATTAAAAGCGAAACGTAACGTGATATTTCAATTCGAATCTTACACTAAAGTAAGTATTGTGAATAGCATGATTTAAAAATATAGAAGGTTGTCTCAATATGAATTTGTTGACAAGAAAGGAGATGTTTGAAGTTTATTATTTGTGTAAATATTCAAAAGAGCGTTGCCATATTAAGAAAAAGTGTAAAATACATTGAGAAATTTTTAAACACATATGTGTAATTCATAAATGATGTACAACGATATATATATATATAAGTGGATGTTGAATTTGAATCTTATTTGCAATGCGTTCTTTTTAAATCAAAATGTAATTAAGCTTTAGTGGAATTAATAATGATTTTTATTATGTTTTACTTACTTAACTTTATCTCAATAATTATAATCAATTAAGTACAAAAAAATGTTGTTAATTATGTTATAACTTTTTTCATTTTTTTTGTTACATTTATAAATTTATTTTGTTTTAAATAACGATTTAAATGCCGAATTCGGAAAAATGCTGAAGACAGACCGACGGACATGTCTTAGTCGACTAAGGAAGTGATTATGAGTCGATAGCTATAGTTTAAGGTACGTTACAAACATCAGCACAAACGCATAATACATAATACAATTATAAATGTTATATTCGGTTATGCCGAAAATCGTATGCCATAAAATAAAGAGGTATTTTTAAGTATATAAGTAGGTATTTTTAAAACAGATATGACGGTATAAACATATTCCGGGGCCTTTTGTAATGGAGGCTAGGTAAAGGCATCAACCGATATTTTCATTTATAATACAAAACATATCTTATCAGTAGAGAATATTCAAGCAATAGAGAATATTTACCCTAGCTCTTTCTGTTCGGACTATATCGTGCTTTCAACAGACAGATGGACTGACATAGATAGATCATCTTAGATTTAATAAAGACCCAGTTTAATATTCGTCTGGGCTAAATCGTATATGTCTTTTTTTAATTTTAAGGATTGATTAGGGACCTTAGTTCCTTCCGTTAGACCTTTTAAAATAAAAATCATTTGTTTAAAAAACACAAAATAATAATTACCTTGGGCACATTGGAATAGCGTTTCTATTGACGCGAACATTCTTCTCATTATTTTTTAAATCTTGTCTGGAAAAATGTAGGGAACATACTAAAGGTTCACCTGGCAAATCGTCTTCTTCGATATTGCACACCTTTCAAATGGAAATATTACGAATAAACTTCAACCAAAAATCTAACATACGTAACTTTAGCCATTCTTTGCGTATATACGGTATAGTAGGTATTTTAAAGAAATGTATATTTGAAACGCTTGAATGGTGTTTCTTGCTTTCGCATTTCGGAAAAAGACAGCTCATTTTTATAAAAATATTTTTTTGTTGTGTTAAATTTTTTTTTTATTTGAATTAAAATATTTGTTATTTATTTTAAGTTTGAATATTTAAAATGAAATGTGGGATTAATATTCATGAATATGGTAGCTTTATTTTATACATAAACTTCAAATCGCCTTTCTTGTCAGATGGTTAATCAGACTGACATTAAGGCAAATTGAAACTACCTTCTAATATATTTATACCATGGTGAATAGTATGTTAATAAATTCCATTTTATGACATTGACAAAAAAAAACAATTCATACAAAACATTAGTAGTAGAATAACGAATAATATTCAGCAAATGTTTATTAATTTAAACATTTGATGATTTCTTAATTTAAATTATATTTAAAATTCATACGGAACATGTATTGAATGTTAACCTGAGCAATATCGTACACAATAAATTCATTGTACAATAGAGATGATTTAAGATTGTCATCGGTAATTGGTTTGCCTAATGGAATTTCAACGCCATCTTCGCGAATAACAGATTCACTGGGATCAGGCATTGTACGTCCATGACCAAAGCAACTATGTTTATCTTTTGGCAATTTAGTAACATATTTGGCGGCAGTACATTCCATCATGTCTCCAAGTGCAACCTCTGATAGTAACATAAGACCAGTTGAATTCTGCTTGCTAGTGCAACAGTAATTTGCAGACTTTGAGACCATATCTGCAAAATATATACCTTTGCCGAACATATAACCAGTTACGGGGGCCTCTGGCGGAGCTATTTTTAAACCATGAGATAAAATACCAGCAAAGTTGGTAAGGCGAGAACCGTGCCAAAGTAAACGACGGTTGTGGAGCTTTTTGAATGGTTTGTAACGGCGAGCTTCCCCTTGACGGGCCACTTTGAAAATATCCACGATCTCCAATTCGTACATATTGTGAGTGGCAGCGTGTGTGTTTTGAACATATTTCTGAAGTAAAGAAAATTCTTCGCTGTTCTTGTCTATTGGTTCCAGTTTCGTCTTTAATTGTTCGTAGTGCTTGTCGATGGGGTTTACATCTTCCTTGGAGTCTTCAGTTTGTAGAAGATTGTAAGCACATTCAATTTCCAAAAGTGAGTCCAGCATTTGACGGAGTTTTTCAATTTGCTCGCTGGTGTCGAGCAATGGTGGAGTTTGAGTACCGAAGTTGTGTGGTATCAAAGTGTAGAACCGATTAGTAGCATCAATAAAACTTGCATTGGAACCACCTTTTTGAATAAGATCATAAATTTCAGTTAAAACTTTATACGCTGTTTGTATCTGTTTTTGGCTTAATTTGCCCAAAGGCATTTTTTCCATATCCAAATCAAATTCCATCATTGTTCTTTTCATAGTATCGACATCGAACATAAGTTTAATGATATCTTGAACTGGTTGCGGAAGTTTCGACTTGACACCATGTTCGGCAGACAAATCAATTTTAGCATCTTCAGCATAATCAATATCTATAGGATACATTCTACCAGAAACCTTAAAACAATGCACATATACATATTATTAATTTTTTTAATTAAATACTTGGAGAGTGTTAAAGGCTATACTTATTTTTTAAACATGAAATAGAAAGGGACCAAAAAAGGAGTAAAATCAAATAATTTTCTATCCACGAATTGCAATTCTTAACGCTCTCTTACTCTCTTATTGCAGTTTTCAAATATACACGAACGGAATCTAGTAACAATTGTTAAAAAATATGGGGTATGCGAACAGACTTAATGTCTGTATTTCGGTGCTTTAAACCCGATTTTTCCTTTTCTAAAGCCCAAATATTTTAAACTTGTTTTTTAACATTATTAAAGATGGAAACATTGAAGAAACATTTTTTATTTTATTTAATAAATGTTCTAAGGACTCAATTTTTCAACATTAATTTATGATATGCAGCAAAACTTAATAAACAACATAAATGTGGAAAATTCAATAGAGTATTTTTAGTATTTTTGGCAATAAGTCAACTAATATTCTTTATACTAAGCTCAATATATTTATGAATGTTATGGAAGTTGTCAACGAAACTAAAATTTTTCTAAAAGTTTATTCATTATATAAATGTAAATTTTTTTATATTAATCGTATATGGCTCGACTATTTGAATAAATAATTAAAAAAAGTCTCGGATAGTTTGCATAAATTGATCTATGGACATCGAAAAGATTTTATAGTTTACCCTATGAGAAGAATACTTAACTATAATGTTATGAAACCACTGAAAATTAACGAATTACCTTTTCGAAATTATGACGATTTTCAAAATGGTTTCCTGATTTTTCCAAATACAATTCCTTGAAAGATTTTATAGCATACATAAGATTATCAAAGTTTTCCAATTTGTTTCCTCCAATTGTGGTTCCAATACGACCCCACGATCTAAATACCCAATATCTGCAAAATATAAAACATACTTTAATTTTTAGCATGTTTGTATAGTGTGCCTTACTTTTAAACATATGTACCTATTTTTATTGTCGCTTTCCAAAAGTTGTAACTTATAATATGAATTCTTATTACTTTGGATATCAGTTTTGCCAAGAACAACATTATATTTATCCTTATTTTTAGACACGTATACATGGGCAACATCCTCCAAACCACTGTCTGGATCAACAGGAAGACCATCTTTGATCTTAAGTGTCATAGATTTCGGCACTGATTTGGTGTAAATACTTTTCGATTTAGAACTTTTAACTTCATCTTGTTGGATTCTAGCAGCAGGGTCGGTACCCCAATCACATAAAGACATGCTGCTTATATAATTAATGGCGCCTGCACCATTTAATTCAACTGCATCTAAATACTCTATTGGTATAACATGCAATCCTAATTCTTTAGCCTTTTTAATACGACTTCCCATACGTTTAACTTCTTCAGATGTAGATAATACAGCAGTAGTATGTTCTTTTATACTCGATACACATTTTCCGCCAAGTTTAGTTATACGTTTCTTAATTTCATCTTCATCGTCTATGCCATATAATGAAAATTCCATCTTGTATAACGGAGGGCGTTCACGCTTTACTTTAGGTCTGTAGCAGAAATGGAAATCTTGAAACATTATTTTTGTTTGGAATAATCATAGCTTGAATACTTACCCATCAGCTTCATCTCCTTTCTTAACTGAAATACTTTTAGCAACTGTTAAAGCACTTGGTGGAATATATTGGATGACTCGTATCTCCGGTGCCTTACGAACATTTTTTAGGAATGGATATTGAGATTTAAAATCGCTTGAAATTTTGCATGCTTTGCGCTCCGGCTCTTTTATTAGATTTGTGCATTTTGTCCATTCTGTCAATTGACCATTACATAAATAACCTGATTTTTGGAATAGCAATTGTCTACCCTTGCACTCGGGACAGGGTAAAATAGCACCAAATGTTAAAAGGTCTGCTACTTGATCTAACAGTTTTTCCGAATCGCCTTTTACAGGCTCTTGCCCATTATTCTCTAATAATTGTATTATATCATTTCTTTTCATTTCATCTTTGATCTGATCCCGAAATTTAAACAATCGCTTGTTCTGTTGTTTCATGTTTTCGACCACCTCTTTAGACAACTTTTCATCTTCCTCATCTAATTTCTCCATTTTGGCCTTCTTTGCTGGAGGGCAATCTTCACTTTTAATTATCCTATAACAATCATTGATTTCATCAGGTAAAAATGCATACAATGAAAATATTACTTACGGTAATGCCTTTTTGACATCATTTTTATCCTCACTCTTTAGACTTTTAAAGCCAGGTAAATTTTCACCGGTATCAAACCATCCCAATTCACCGCGCAATTGAGCAAAGCATTCAACGTGATGCCACAAGGGTTGACCTCCATATTTCATTCCAACTTCAGTGTCGTAAACCGTTTTACGAATTCTTATTTGACTTTTTAGTATATTCTGCTCACAACCCCGACAAGATGCCCGTCCTGTCTTGGCATATTCTATACCAAAATCCTTAAGGGCGTTAACTTCTGCTTTTGATCGTTTGCCACCCTTTTTTGAAACGCCAGCTACAACAGCAGTGCAGCTATCTAATAAAAGTTACGAAAATATTGAATATAAATTGAAAATACCAGAGATTGAAAATAAATCGTCCACTTTGGTTTTGAAATATTTTGACATCTTAGGTTTTTATGTTTGTATGTATGTATGTACGTATGTATGCATGCATGTATGTATGTATGTATGTATGTATGTATGTATGTATGTATGTATGTATGTATGTATGTATGTATGTATATATGTATGTAAGTATGTATGTATCATTGACTTTTCGAATGGAAGCTCATTCCGATATAAAAATGTTGCGATTTGAAAATTTTATGAGATACAATGCAATTTTCCATATAAATTGAAATTGATTCCACTGTGAATTTTTTATTTAATTCAATTTTTTATTTGATTTTGTATAAAAACCTTAGTTTAGGGGCAAAGTATAACAAGTAGTCCAACTCTCACATATAGGAAATTACTCTCTCACATCTCTCAAACTTGTCAAAACCCTCAAATGTTTAACTTACTTTTTTGGCCACTTTTAAGGATTGTACGCGAAATTACGGTTGTGTACAAAAAATCTGTAATTTTTTAAAATAATTTTATCTCACTTTTCATACAAAAATTTGTTTAATTTTCCTAAACTGGAAAAAATATTTTTTTCTAATTATTGACATTTCATTTTTGTTGTTGTTGAATTTTAATTTTCAAACAGAGTTTCAATTTTTGGTATTGAAATTTCGAACAAATTTAAAATTGTAACTTTTTTTAAAACTCTGTGTGTTTGGAATGCACCAATACATATACATTTTTGTTACTAACACATATTTAGAGTTATGTACTTTTTCACTAACACATGCTTAGAGTTAGGTACTGCTGTCAAAGAGTCGAACTACTTGTTATACTTTGGTTTAGGGTACGTTTTGGTTAACAATTCATGAAAAACACTGGTCACCATCGAAAAAATTTCAGTAGAATGGTTTAGGTATCCTCATACCATGTATTTTTATAATTTTTAACACGGCGCTGATCTATTCGACATTGAATTATACACTATGAAAATTGACATACATATCAACTGGAATCATTAAAAACAAGTAATAATACTTGTTTTTAATGATTGTTACTCTACACCTTCGTCTACGGTACCATAGGAGCTCATGTGAAAAATTTCATTGAATTATCTTCAAAATTGCGACCTGTAGTTTGATTACAAGGTTTACAAGCCCAATTCGGGGGTTCAGTTGTATGGGGGCTATGTGAAATAATGGACCGATCCTAACCATTTTCAGTAGGCTTCATCCCTGGGGCAATAGAAGTTCATGTACCAAATCCATTAAATTATCTTCAAAATTGCGACCTTTAGTTTGATTACAAGGTTTACATGGACGGAAGGACATAGCTAAATCGACTCAGAAAATGATTTTGAGCAGATTGGTATACTTTAAGTGAGCTCTCTGGTTTATTTTCCAACAAACGTACGTTACTTCCAAACTAAGAGAATGAGAACTTGGAAGTTTTTTGATGGAGTTGCACATTGAGAATTAATAAGATTGGTATACTTTAAGTGAGCTCTCTGGTTTATTTTCCAACAAACGTACGTTACTTCCAAACTAAGAGAATGAAAACTTGGAAGTTTTTTGATGGAGTTGCACATAGAGAATTAATAAAAAACAAAATTTGTTTCTGAGTAATTGTAATTAATAATGGGAATTTTAATAAAGGTGAATCAACAACATAAACTGCTAAACAAATGTAATACCCGCTACTATGTTAATTCTTTATATACAAGCCTATTTACAACATTAACCCGTAAATAATAATAAGTTACATGTTTCATTATTCAAAATCTTCCATTATTTATTTACTTTTATTTACAGAGCTTATAAGTTTTTTGAGAGCTTGGAAGTTTTTTGAGAGCTTGGAAGTTTTTTGATGGAGTTGCACATAGAGAAATCTCTGTTGTTAAACATAAAGATAAGTTCTTGATTGCCGAAAGTTATTTTCGCATATGAGAATGTTTGATATTTAATATTTATTTTAATTTTAAAATATATCAAGAAAAATCATCAATTAATACGTAAAAAAAATTATTTGAAAAATTTGTTTCTGAGTAATTGTAAATAATAATGGGAATTTTAATAAAGGTGAATCAACAACATGAACTGCTAAACAAATGTAATACCCGCTACTATGTAAATTCTTTATATACAAGCCTATTTACAACATTATCCCGTAAATAATAATAATAAGTTCTTGGAGGATATTTTTATACACCTAATGATCCATTATTTGTTTCATTATTCAAAATCTTCCATTATTTATTTACTTTTATTTACATGAAGTATATATTAAGAATCATTTTGTATTTAAAATTGCAAATAAATGCATTTCCGAGAGCAATGTTCAAAAATAATAGGTCGTGTTTAAATTTTTTCCAATCCTATTCATAAAAAATCCAGAAATTTTAATGTTTTTTTATTTATAATACAGTACACAGTAAAGTAGTGAAGTCACTACACTAAATACAGTAAGACAAATTAACAAACTTTTCTTTCAGTGCATGGAATGCAAAAACTCAAATGAAGTAGTGTTAGTGTGGAAAGAAAATTTTACGCTCTGCCGATGTATGGTCTAGGACCAATATTATTGTGCGTTACAAACATCAGCACAAGCCCAATATACCTTTCCCACTAAAGCTGTAGGGTATAATAACAAAAAGTAGTAAAAGTCAAACAAAAGCATATAAACAAAAATCATTTTATTACTGTTATTATGATTTCTTTTTTTAACTAAAATAAACAATTCAAAAATTTTGCTTATATGGAAAATCAGTCTCTGGAAAATACATATAAAATATAAGACGCCATTTATTAGAGATGAATTATGATGTACGAATTTTATATGAAAATTAGCTATACCCAGTGTTCTTTGCTACCCTAAAAGAAATTTAAATGAAAAAAAGCACTACGATTTTGAATATTCTAACAAGAATTGTTTTCCAGATATACATTATTCACATATTGGGGATGTCGCGCAAATTATTGCAAGTTCTTCAATTTGTGCTTATCTTTGAAAAATTTAAATAATCAAATATACAAAATTGTGCATTTAATTCATATATCGTCAGTGTATTATTAGTTTGTTCCATAAGCCAAACCATTGTTATTGATAGATTTTTTTTATTTCCACGGTTGATTTCGACATATGTTTGAAGAAAATTATATAGTTATACGTGGTTATGTAAAATTGAAAAAAAGTTGTTAAGATTTTAATGACAACAATAATTCCTTTTTAGGGTCTATATCAATTTGTTATTTTTTTCCTCTATTTAGGGTCTATATCCATACAAACTGAGTATTATATTTATTAATTTACATGAATACATAAAAAGCTTTATTGGTCAATAATACATGTATCGTTAGATCTATGTATATTCATGTCATTAACTGTATAATTATATAAAACATGTAATAATTACAAATTAAAAAATATATTCTATTTACAGCCGGATAAATTATTACCAAATATAATTAAAGAGAAAAAAATATTCTTAACACTATTCCAACCCATCAGAAACCGGAAATATAATATAACACATAATTTTGAGTATAACTTTGTTATTTTTTAGAACTTGTTATTTTTTAATAAGTAGAGCGAAATAATTCTAATTTTTTTCTTATAGGCAAAGTATAACATGTAGTCTGACTTTTTGACAGGAGTACCAAACTCTAAGCATGTGTTAGTGAAAAAGTACCTAACAAAAATGTATTTGTATTGGTGCATTCTAAACATTTAGAGTTTTATAAAAAATTACAATTTTAAATTTGTTTGAATTTTCAATACCAAAAATTGAAAATCTGTTTGTAAAATAAAATTCAACCACAATAAATATGAAATGCCAATAATTAAACAAAATATTTTTTCCATTTCATGAAATTTAAACAAAATTCTAAATCAAAAGTGCGTTAAAACTATTTTAAAAAATTGCAGTTTTTTTGTGGATAACTGCAATTTCGCGTACGATCCTTAAAGTGGCCAAAAACGTAAGTTAAACATTTGAGTGTGCTGACAAGTTTAAATTTCTCAGATGTGAGAGAGTAATTTCCTATATGTGAGAGTATAATTATATAAAACACTAGCTAAATGTACCCGGCTTTGCTTGGGTTTTCTTCGATTCTTACAGATATGTTAGTTATGAGGGTAAAAATTAAAATGGTCATAAATTATTACTAATGTTGATTAGAGGGTTTTTAATGACTTTTTGTTTTTGAAGTTCAAAATTTCGATTTGGTCATCATTATTTCCAAAAAAAAAAAAAAAAAAAAAAAACATTGTGTAAGCTAATATTAAGTTTAAGAAAAAAAATAATAGTGCAAAAATGGTAGTTATACAGTTGATAAATCTAACTGGATTTTTTGAATAAATAAAAGGTGGATTTATCTAATATATGTATGTTTGTAGGGCAATATCCCTAATTCATAAAACAAAACCATAATAATTTGTTGTAAAATTTATTTATTTTTCTTTTTGCCGAAGGATGTCAAATATTTTTAAAGTGTGTAGAAATAGTAAATTAGATAAAAGTTATTTAAATAAAATATCGTACACTTGCAATAGCATACACGTGCAAAAAAACAATTTTTCCAATTGTATGGAACAGTATTAATTAAATTTTATTAATTATTTATTAAAACTTTCTAGCTATACCAGTGTGCTTCGCTACCCTCATCGTAATGGAATAAAATAAATATCATTATTGTAAATGTATATATATCTGCAATATCAAAAATTCCCCTTTTAGAGAACTCTTTAAGTTTGATTTTATGATTTTAGTCTCAATATTACAGAAAATTAGAAAAAACAGTTGAAAAACGAAAAAGTACCAGACAGTGCCTTTTTATATATTTTCATTAAATCAGGATGACGCATGTTTAATTTTCAACCAGAAACCAAAAAAATCGCATAAAGATTTTTATACAATCAGGAAGCTACATGTCCAATTTAATGTTTTTAGGTTCAATATTATAGAAAATTCGAAAAGTATTAGTAAAAGAACAAAAAAGTACCAGAGTATGCTTTTTCAATTTTCGTTCAATTGGGATACTACTCCTTTTATAGATTCTCATTTACTCCGGGCTCTAAATGCTTAATTTCATGTTTCTAGGTTCAATATTATAGAAAATTCAAAAAGTACCAGTCGAAGTACGAAAATATACCAAAAAGTCCCATTTTTTTAGATTCTCACTTACTCCGGGCTCTACATGCTTAAATTCATGCTTCTAGGTTTAATTTTAAAGAAAACTCAAAAAAATACCTGTGTAGAACGAAAAAGTACTAAAAAGTCTCTTTATTATTAATTTCATGTTTCGATTTCAATATCAAAGAGAACTCAAAAACTACCAGATGGAGAATGAAAAAGTACCAAAAAATATCACTTGGTACCGGGTTTCCAAATAACACCTCATTAGCATATTTAGTGTTTCTAAATCTAAAAATTTTATCTAAATTGGATCATTGTGTTTGAATAAAATCAAATTTCCAGTTTTTACCCCTTTTGGTACTTTTTTTCTACCCATTAACGAAATAAAAATTCTATTCCAAAATGTTGCAACATCGTTGTGGGAGCCCGTTATTACGTATTTATATGTATAGGATAATAAACCAAAATCAATGTTTTATGAAAAAAGTACCAAAATAGGTACAATTTTCACCCCTTAAACATCCGAATAACCAAAAAGTACTAAATTTATATTTTTATTTTTTCGTCAAGTTATGAAGGAGTCAAAAATATTGTTTAAATGTTCACTGGTTTAAAAGATACATGGGGTGCAAAAAAAGTACCAAAATACAATTTTTACCCGTTTATTCCCTAAAGGGGCCAAAATTGAAAAAAAGTACCAGACACCTGTCCGCTTATTTTTTAAATGAACGACGATAAGCTTTAAACTATTTTTGTATCTTTTCTAGTTTAGGAGATATGAGGTTACCGATTTTACCCGTTTTTACCCTTTTTTACCCCCTAAACATTCGAATTTCCAAAAATCCCGTCTTAGTGGATCTATTTGGTGGGAGAATAACCCCCTGTCCAAATTTCAGCTCTTTAGCTTTAACCGTTTAGGCTGTGCGATGATGAATCAGTCAATCAGTCAGTCAGTCAGTCAGTAACGTTAGAAATTTTATATATATATATATATAATATATATATAATATATATATTATATATATATAATATATATATATATATATATATATATATATATATTATATATAATATATATATATATATATATATATATATATATATAATATATATATATATATATATATATATATATATATATATATATATATATATAATAATATATATATATATATATATATAGATTACCTTTGAAAAGAAGCACATATGCTGGTTTTCTAATGCTGGTCAATTTATAAAAATCTATAAAAACCTAAAAGGAGTATGCTAAATATTCTAATAGCATGTTCCTCAAATTTTCTTGTTCTTCCAAACAAATTTATTTATGTATAAAATTGTTTATAAACATTTATAACACTTTTTAAACAAAAAACTGAAACTATGGAATAAAGTGCAATATTTTTATGCAAGAAATACGCGAACTTTAAACAACTTTGTTTACAACCAAGTTGCTTATATTGCACACAGTATCGTGTATGTCTTGCTTAGCAGAACTTATTACTTTCTTCATAAATTTTTATAAATAGAACAGCATTGGAAACGCAACACAATGTGCTTTCAGAGAGGAGCTGCTTGGAAACGAGCGGAATTGTCATGTTTGCAGTGCTCAGTATAATAAATCTATCCCAATCTAATAGAGAATATCACTAATAATTTTGCCAAGCACACTGGGAATTGCTAGTATTTAATAAAATTTATTTATTAACAAAACTCAACTTTTTTATACCCTACACCACTATGGTGGGGAGGTTATTATACGTTTGTGTTGATGTTTGTAACACACAAAAATATTGGTCCACCTTAAAGTATACCGATCGGTTCAGAATCATTTTTTTGAGTCAATTAAGACATGTCCATCCGTCTGTCCGGCTGGCTGTCCATGTAAACTTCGGCCCTTTTGACCCTAGCCCCCATACAAACCCCCCTTGAAAAAAATGTCTTAAACGTTTAATATTGACTTGTAACCATTTGTATCGCAATAAAAACTCAACAATACAAACTGTTATTTAAAAATATATCCCTTTCCCAAATTTTCCGAGGATCGGTCTATATTTGACCTATATATAGCCTCATGTAGAAAATTTTGTTTTTTTTATCAATAAATTGCTTAAATAATTTGGAATTAAGGTAAAATGCAACATAAAAGTTTCTTTATGAGAAATAAAACTTTAAAAAATACACCCGTGGTATAGGGTATTATATATGGTCGGCCATGCCCGACTATATTTTCCTACTTGTTTCAAATTCAAAACATTGCAGTGAAAATCTAAAAATTGTATTTTTTTACAATTTTGCTCATAGGACCCAAATGTTCCTCAGGGCTAAGAAAAAACTTAGGGATAAATTAAAAACACACCAAGGCTTCCAAGGTTTCTGTTTTCTGATCTCAGCTTTCCAATTTAGAACATGTAGCAAAGTTCAAAATTTGATAAAAAAAAATTATCAAATTTAAACTGGCGCACATTGGGGCAGCTATATAGCATTGTTTTCTACCCTCAGGTGGAAATTAAAATCGGATAAAAAGTTTAACAAAAATAATAATTAAATTAAGTTTCTTATTAAGTCTATGTTTATCATGAAGAAAAGACGCTAAATTGTTATAAAAAAGTCCAAATTTTGCTAATACATGAGTAAAATTTTATTAACATTTATGTAAAAAACTAGATCAAATTTGTATTTAAAGAAAAAATATATAATTTATTATTGTTAATTTTATAATTAAAAAATTTAAAAAATTTAGTCAAAAATTCTCCTACAATTCGTTACACAAATTATTCATCAATATGTATAATAACCATTCAATATCAAAGTGTTGCCACAAATTGCCAATCTAAGAACTAGACCGCTTGAACCCATTTCCCCCAATAAAAATTTTATTTTTTATTATTTATTTTTTATTAATGGAACTACAAGAATTTATGAAACTCAGTTAAATACGTTTTGTAGCTTGGAATCTTATTTATTGGTACAAATAAGTTTACGCCGAAAAATATGAACCCAAAGTTGCCTAGTGCATTTTTAAGTAATTTTTTTTAAACCCATTTTAAACTAAGAACAGAACATAACAAAACTAAATATATCAAATTGAACTAAATAATTTTTAGGAGTAATTAATTCTTTTTAGAAAACTATGTAAAGTAATGAATCAGTTAATGATACTTCACAACATAATTAATTAATTGTTCTACACTAAATATTAAATTCTTTGTGGGATCGTATTCAAGAGAGTGTATCAAAGATTTCATAGTAACCAAGTTTTCCATCATACGCCGTAAATGATCGACTTGTGCAACAGAGTATCCCGAGAAACAGCCCTTTTAAGAATTTCGCATAGGAATACCATTCAATCGATGCATATTAATGTATTAAAAATGAAAAATATAAAACACTTTTTTTAAAAGATTCTCAGTTCCCTACCAACGATTCAAAATCATGATCTCAAAAAATGTTCAAAAATTTTTTTCTGCAATCTTTTCGAATTGCGTGTCAAAAATTCCGTAATTTTGTGCTTATCGCGGGAAAAATAATAAAAAATGTTGTTAGTATATTTCTGGTCCGCAAAACGACATTTATTGACATATAAATTTAAAAAAAAATTCTAAAATAGACTAAACCAAATTCCAAACTATTTTTTAAATATTTTCTGTATGAGTTTTAAAATTACGACAATTTTGACAACTATTTAGACAAAAAGCGAAAATAATATTCATCTCCAACCCACTAAAAACCATATTGTAGACCAAAAATATTCTACAAAAAGTATTTTTTCCGTAATCTGCTCAAAATTGCGGATTTATTAAGACATATCCCGGAAAAATCTAATATATTTTATTTTTCAAAACTTACACTGCGGTCAGGATTTTCAATTGCTGGTAGGGAACTGATGATCATTCCAAAAAAATATATATATTATATAATTTACAAAAATAATACATTATTTACATTAATACGCATCGATTGAATGGTATTCCTACATGAAATTATTAAAAAGGCTGTTCCTCGGGACACTCTATTGCACAAGTCAATGATTTACGGAGTATTATGGAAAACTTGGTGACTATGAAATCTCTGTGCTCAACGTTTTAGAGGCAGGTCATATATCCAGTACATGTCCAAAATCACAGCGACGTAAGAGGTGTAAAGATTGACAGCGAGTACATCCGAGGGATTCACTCGAAAAAGGGGAATTATTGATATTGCAGATATATATACATTTACAATAATGATATTTATTTTATTCCACTACGATGAGGGTAGCGAAGCACACTGGGTATAGCTAGTATTTAATAATTTCAGTACGCACTTTTTTCTGGCCATTCATTTTAATCAGATTAACAAAAAAATTAATATAATTGACATTACACATAATAACTGACATGTTTTTCAAAGGTAACTTGGTCAAAAAAAAGCAAATAATACATTGGTTGAAAAATGTAATGAAAAACGTGTGTTAAGAATTTTTCGATCTCACTCCTTAGTTTGTGTGTGTGTATTAAATGTATCTAATAGGTACTCAAATGATTAACAGTCGATCGTTTAATCGTTACAATTTAAACGATAATTGCTTGAACAAATAAAAATAAATAATTATACATATGTATGTATGTCTAATAGATCTTTCTATAAAAAGTATTCATACATTAATTTGTAATGGCTTTTGCAAATATTCTCTGTGTGTCATTTCATAAAGAGAGCAACTAAATTAAATTGTTTTTGTTTTGTGTATAGTTTTTTTGTTGCTGAGAATATTTGCCCTCAAGGTCATGTTTGGCCGCCAATGGTGTAGATTAATGTTTTCGTATTTGTCAAATCGGTCTCAATTTGTTTCGTTTGGGCTCTGTTTTGGGCCTCTGCTCTTTCAATTATATTTAAATGAGTTAGTTTATTTCTGACTTATCTAATAGTTTATGTAAATTATACGTTTTTGCAGACGATATATACCTGTTGTATGATGTCAACTTGTTAGAATTAGCATTTGTAATAATCGTTTAAATTACTATATGGATTCCATTTACAATTGGATCCGAAAAAACTTACTCGATATAAACTCAGCGAAAACAAAAGCTCTGGAATACCAAATTCCCCATATGTATATCCCAGATACGTATTAATGGAATAAACATCCAACATGTTGATGTAATTTAATGTCTTGATGTTATTATTTATAACTATCTTAGATTTAATGGTCATGTTGATTCAGTTTTAAATGGAATCAGTTTCACACTAAGAAGATTGTATGCCCTAAAATCATACACACCTTTTCATATTAGACATAAATTAGCGCATTCCTTACTTATGTCGAAAGTAAACTATTGTCTTGAAGTTTATTCTGCTTAAATTTTTCAAAGTTATGAAAAATGGACAACCTCCTTCTCTTGTTAATAGTTTTCCATTTCTTAATTCAACTCGTAATAGCCAAATTGATATACCTCGTATACATATGTCAATATTTGAACGTTCCTTCATTATAAGAATTAGTCGAATTTCGAATAATTTAACTAATGCACTAAGACTGTTTTCATATTCAAATTTTACCTATAACAATCTATATATATATATATATATATATATATAAAATTCTAACGTTACTGACTGACTGATTGACTGATTCATCATCGCACAGCCTAAACGGTTAAAGCTAAAGAGCTGAAATTTGGACAGGGGGTTGGTCTCCCACCAAATAGATCCACTAAGACGGGTTTTTTGGAAATTCGAATGTTTAGGGGGTAAAAACGGTAAATACGGGTAACCTCATATCTCCTAAACTAGAAAAGATACAAAAATAGTTTAAAGCTTATCGTCGTTCATTTAAAAAATAAGGTGTCTGGTACTTTTTTCAATTCCGGCCCCTTTAGGGAATAAACGGGTAAAAACTGTATTTTGGTACTTTTTTTGCACCCCATGTATCTTTTAAACCAGTGAACATTCAAACAATATTTTTGACTCCTTCATAACTTGACGAAAAAATAAAAATATAAATTTAGTACTTTTTGGTTATTCGGATGTTTAAGGGGTGAAAATTGTACCTATTTTTGGTACTTTTTTCATAAAACATTGATTTTGGTTTATTAACTTATACATATAATAAATACGTAATAACGGGCTCCCACTACGATGTTGCAACATTTTGGAATAGAATTTTTATTTCGTTAATGGGTAGAAAAAAAGTACCAAAAGGGTTAAAAACTGTAAATTTGATTTTATTCAAACACAATGATCCCAATTTAGATAAAATTTTTTAGATTTAGAAACACTAAATATGCTAATGAGGTGTTATTTGGAAACCCGTACCAAGTGATATTTTTTGGTACTTTTTCATTCTCCATCTGGTAGTTTTTGAGTTTTCTTTGATATTGAAATCGAAACATGAAATTAATAATAAAGAGACTTTTTGGTACTTTTTCGTTCTACACAGGTATTTTCTTGAGTTTTCTTTAAAATTAAACCTAGAAGCATGAAATTAAGCATGTAGAGCCCGGAGTAAGTGAAAATCTATAAAAGGGGACTTTTTGGTACTTTTTCGTACTTCGACTGGTACTTTTTGAATTTTCTATAATATTGAACCTAGAAACATGAAATTAAGCATGTAGAGCACGAAGTAAATGAGAATCTATAAAAGGGACTTTTTGATACTTTTTCGTTCTTCAAAAGGTACTTTTTGAATTTCCTATAATATTGAACCTAGAAAAATGAAATTAAGTATGTAGAGGATGGATTAAGTGAGAACCTATAAAAGGGACTCTTTGGTACTTTTTCGTTCTTCAAAAGGTACTTTTTGAATTTCCTATAATTAAACCTAGAAACATTAAATTAAGTATGTAGAGCCCGGAGTAAATGAGAATCTATAAAAGGGGACTTTTTGGTACTTTTTCGTTCTTCAAAAGGTACTTTTTGGAATTTTGTATAATATTAAACCTAGAAACATGAAATTAAGCATGTAGAGCCTGGAGTATTTGAGAATCTATAAAAGGAGACTTTTTGGTACTGTTTCGTTCTACAAAAGGTACTTTTTGAGTTTTCTATAAAATTTAACCTAGATACATGAAATTAAACATGTAGAGCCCGGAGTAAATGAGAATTTATAAAAGGGGACTTTTAGTTCATCAAAAGGTACTTTTTGATTTTTTTATAATATTGAACCTAGAAACATGAAATTAAATATGTAGAGCCTGGATTAAGTGAGAACATATAAAAGGGGACTTTTTTCGTTCTTCAAAAGGTTCTTTTTGGATTTTTGTATAATATTGAACCTAGAAACGTGAAATTAAGCATGTAGAGCCCGGATTAAGTGAGGACCTATAAAAGGGAACTTTTTGGTGCTTTTCCGTTCTTTAAAAGGTACATTTTGAATTTTCTAGAATATTGAACCTAGAAACATGAAATTAAGCGTTTAGAGCCTGGATTAAGTGAGAACCTATAAAAGGGCACTTTTTGGTACTTTTCGTTCTTCAAAAGGTACTTTTTGTGTTTTTTTATAATATTTGATCCTAGAAACATGAAATTAAGCATGTAGAGCCCGGAGCTAATTAGAATCTATAAAAGCAATCAGCGACTTGAGTGAATGAAAATTTAAACTGGAATATTTTCTGGTACTTTTTGAATTTTCTATAATATTGAACTTAGGAACATGAAATTAAATAAAATAGGTCCTTTGGTACTTTTTCGTACTTCACTAGTACTGGAATATTTTCTGGTACTCTTTTGAATTTTCTATAATATTGAACTTAGGAACATGAAATTAAATAAAAAAGGTCCTTTGGTACTTTTTCGTACTTCACTGGTACTGGTACTGGAATATTTTCTGGTACTTTTTGAATTTTCTATGATATTGAACTTAGGAACATGCAATTAAATAAAATAGGTCCTTTGTTTTTTTTTGTAAATTGTAATAATATTTTGAATCAAATAAAAAAAAATAAATTGTAAGTTTAGTGGTTTCTTTTTTATAAACATATATGTATGTTAAGAATTTTTCGATCTCACTCCTTATATACATACATCAACATCAAAATATGCATACTTTCATCAACAGTCAAGTAGTCCGATTCTTTGACAGCTGTACCTAACTCTAAGCATGTGTTACTGAAAAAGTTCCTAACTCTAAATATGTGTTAGTAACAAAAATGTATATGTATTGGTGCATTCTAAGCACTCAGAGTTTTATAAAAAAGTTAAAATTTTAAATTTGTTTGAATTTTCAATACCAAAAATTGAAACTCTGTAAATTAATATTCAACAACAACAAAAATTAAATGTCAATAATTATAAAAAAATATTTTTTCTAGTTTAGGAAAATTAAACAAAATTTTGTGTAAAAAATGGGATAAAATTATTTAAAAAAATTACGGATTTTTTCGCGTAAAATCCTCGTAGATGTGAGAGAGTAATTTCCTGTATATGAGAGTCGAATTACTTGTTATACTTTGACTAATAATATGAATAACAAAAATACTGTGTACAAACATAATTTTTTTCAGGGCGTGTCGTGGGCACGACGCCCACTTGAAATTATGAAGTAAAATGTAGCCTATAGTTCCTCCTAGACATACAGGAAGATGCTGAAAATTTCAGAAAAATTGATTCAGCCCTTTATCTGTCTAAAAAGTCAGTTATATTTGATTGTAGAATCATTCTATCATTTTACTTTTTTATTTTGGAAATAAAAAGTTTGTGAATTCCGATTTAAATTGCAGTTTGCGTGAGGTTCTGGTTGTTTTTTGTTCCTGTTAAGAACTTCTTTTCATATTTTCGAAAAATCTCGACTAGCCGTTGTCCCCTGTTGCTCATACACCATCGCAGCCTGACTTCGAAAATTTTTTTGTCTAACTTAAGGGCTCATTTGAAGAAAACGCGTGGTAATGTGAAGAGGACTAATTCTAACCCGGACATTACGACTCCATTGGCAAAGAATAACAGTTGCTTCAGATGTATCCGAGCTCAGTTCGTCTCTATCGGATTTGAACAATGCGATACCTCAATTTTTGGAGAATTTGAAATCGAGAATGGCATCTTCCAGGGCTACGTCAATGGCCGTAGTTCCCGAAGTTTCTTGTGAGGCTGACAGTGTGACTACTATACAGCATGAGAAATCACAGGTTGACGCTGTCACTGATATTCCTAATAAAAATTTATACCCTGAAGATCATGAAGTTGAGTTTCTGGCTTTGGTCGATTCATCTAATGTTGATCCTGACAATGGGAAAATTCGTAATTCACTCTTTTTGTATCAGAAGATTAGAAAAGTAAAGGTCGATGGCATTCGACTAATTTTTTCCATAGGTAGGACATTGTATCGTATTAAGTCTGATTCTGCTATTAGTGCTAATGAGTTTGTTGGCAAAGATTTTAGTTCCATGGGTCTTAAGGCTTTCATCCCGGACACCTTTATTTACTCCTACGGCGTAATTCATGGTATTCCATTGGATTTGTCGGACGAGTACATAAGTAATACAGCAAATTCTGATGTGAACATAGTTTCAGTGAAGTGTTTCCGTTAAGATAAGTTTTTGTTCTGGCAACATCCTGGAGCATATTATTTTAGATTTCACTCAAGTTAAGGTTAATATCTACTACCCACCACCACACAAATTTGGAAATTGTGGGAATTTTACTCAAGTTAGGGTTAATATCTACTACCCACCACTTAGACAATGTCGCAATTGTGGTCGCCAACATACTGTTAAAGGCTGCCGGTCCAAGAAAATATGTCTAAATTGTTTGAAAGAAATTTGTAATCGCAACAAAAAATTATGCCCCAAATGGCGCAAGGAGGATGATATTTTAAAGATAATGACCATTAAATGCATCTCGAAGACAGAGGTTATGAAATCCTATTTTACTAATCGTTTTGACATTTTCAATGAGTATGTCTCTTCCAGCTGCCAAGACCACTCCTCTGAAGGATAGGGACAGCGAGGTAAATAAGATTCTTACTAAACGACGGTATAATCGTGTAATTTACCCGAGGCCTCCACCTCCCAGTCCAGTGCCCAATTTTGTACCCCTTCAGCCAACTAATACGATTTTTGCTAGGGGATCAGTTCTGGATACGACCTTTGCTAGAAAATCTTCTTTATCGATCAAATGGCGCACTTGTCCCATGTCGTCTGGAGGTTCGCATCATTTTCCTATTATTATTGAGATCGGTGCTGTGTCTGTTGCGCCTGCAAAATTTCTTTCTAAGCATAAGCTTTTGGAAAATTTATCGTCTTTGAATTTGCAACCTGATGTAATCTCCATTGTGGATTCATTTGGTAATGAAATTGCTACTGCAACTGTTAGGTCCAGCAATTTGGAGCAAACTGTTAATGCTTTTGAAGCCTGGACCCTCGAATTGGGATAATGACAACAATGGTTCCTGTTTAAATTACTGGGCCGATCAGTTACCTTCTAGTGTTCGATCAGTTTTTTCTAGATTGTCAGATGGCAATACTACGCCCTTTTCTTTTAAGGAGTTCAGTGATGTTCTCGACTCGCGAAAACGGGCCTCTCTTGATGATGTTAGGAACTTCAGGCCTATTGCTCTCATCTCTGTCTTTGTAGAATTACATAATATGATGGTTAACAAGTAAGAGTGCTATATGCTGCTGTGCCGAATCTTATATACCCTTCACCATAGTGTATTTTAAACATAATTGATCTTACAATCTAGTTAATAAAAACATTAAAAAAATTTGAGTCGATTTAAGCCGAATGTTTCGGCGGCGGTTCAAGCAACTAAATATAGTTCGGCGGCGGCTAAGCTCCGACTCGAAGCCGGTCGACTTCGACCTCTGATTCATTGCTGGTAAACATTGACGAGACGTAGATTTTGTTTTTGTTTATCGTAAAAAAATGGTTTTAAAAAGCACTTGGAAAAAATTTGTGTTAGTTTTAAATTTCAAACTTACATTATTCGCATAAAAATTATTGTACAATAACTCACAATATACTCTCATATAATTGAAACCGTTTTAAATACTTTTTTCTATTCATTAAAAAATATATTTGCAAAACAAAAGGGAAAATTATTTTATTTTAACAAAAAATGCAAATCATATTTTATTGCTGTGTATTTTTTGTATGTTTAGATTTCAAACATACAAAAAATACACAGCTGAATAAAACCAAATTCATCTACACACACACGTGTACATCTTTTTCTATATACAGTGTTTTTGTTGCTTTTTTAACAATTTTTTGATGAAATTTTCAGAGGTTGTTTCGGATTTTTGCTCATATCTCCGTTATTTACCGACCGATTTTGCTGATTTTAAATAGCGATCTTCTCGAAAGCATGTCTAATAGAATTATTGAAGATTCGTATCTCGCCGATATCTGGGGTCCTCTAAAAACTGATTTCAACAGACAGACGGACAGACAGACAGGCGGAAATGGCTTAATCGACTCCGCTATCTATAAGGATCAAGAATATATACTTTATAGGGTCGGAAAATTATATTATAGAAATTACAAACGGAATGACAAACTTATGTATACCCTTCTCACGAAGGTGAAGGGTAAAAAAATAGATTGTGACCGTGGGTAATTTAGGGTGCCGGTAAGACCCTAAATTGTCCACGTTCTTTTGCTTATAGGGGGAAAATGTCTACGACTATTTGTTTGAATGAGTTTCTTTTTAGGGTGTCACATCTCAAGTCCTTGGGTTTAAGAGTTTTCGTGGCATTTATTGATATAAGTAGTACCTACGATTGTGTGAATGTTTCACTCTGAGAAACATTCTCGTATTTCGTTGGATTTAATTGATTGGATTTCATGTTTTCTCTCTGACATGGAACTGGGTATGGGTAATTTGTCCGTCCGTTTGTTTAATGGCCTTCCTCAGAGAGTTGCCTAAGATCATTTTTAATTTATACACGGCCAGCATTCATTCTGATGATTTTTGGTTCTCTCATTTGATAAAACTTCTATCCGGCTGTTGATAATCTTAATAATAAGATAACTCAGTTTCGTTCTATATGCTCTTCTCTCAATTTGAGTTTCAATCCATCCAAAACCAAATGTATGTTCTTTGACAGACGTGCCAATTTTGATGTGCAACTTACTTTGGATGGTTGGTCAGACCATAAGGAATATTTTGTCTGCCACAAATCTTCACAAAAGATTGTCTAGCATTAAAGGAGGTTTGAGACCAGAAAATGATCTTAAATTTTATCGTCCCTTTATTAGGAGTTATATAGAGTATGCAAGATCAACATCAGCCCATGGCTCACCTCAGATCGGCCTATCTCGTCTCAAAGGAGTTTCTTAAATTTGCGTGTTATAATCAGTCCTTAATAGAATTAAGTCGGCACCATCTCATACTGTGAATAGTTACTCTTTTGTACATCGTAAATTTAAGGATATTTTTGATTTAATTCATCCTTTTGAAGAATGATCAAAAGATTATCAAAATCATTATTTGTTACGGCAACCCTAACAAATGCATAGGAGTTCAACCATCTGAAAACTTCATTAGATAAACTTCTTTTTTTCAGATCGAGACATTTCACTTTAGTTGCAAAAGATGCTCCTGTTATGGATTCGGGTACTGGATGTGCTGTACTGAATATTCTTACCGACCGTTTCGTTTTGTATAGTATACCCCAAAAGTTTTCATCTTTGTCTGGAGAGTTGATTGCCATCAAAATGCTGTTACTACTGTCATTGAGGATAACCACCACCGTCTTGTCATATATACGGAAAATTCTTCAAAAAATTTTCTAGTCGCTGATATTGTAAGATATATAGCTAATTCCCATATCAAAGAAGTACATATAGTCTGGGTTCCGAACCACGTTGGAGTTAAATTTAATGAGAGAGTAGATTACTTGGCCATAGAGGCTGTCTCGTTAGGAGCATCTTTGGAACAACGTAAAAACTTATGCTACTTAGGTCGGGTTTTTCTGATAAAGATAATCTTCATTCTTTGGTTAAACCTGGTTTAATATATGTTTCGTGTTTTTCAGTAATCAGTAAAGTTACTTATTATCTTAGATTAACTGAGTGTAATTGGCCAATTAAACCTAAGTTATAAGTGAGAACACATACAATTAACAAAAACCATAAAGTAATGAATTCGGAAGAAGACTCAATATTTTAAGTAAATAGTAATTTTTCTATTTCTTTCATCGATTTACTGTTTTAAATGTTTATTTAAATTTTTTCTAAAATTTTACATTTTACAAAAACCAGCTGTTCATTGTTTTGACTAAAAAATTGGCAATACTAAGTTAACTGATCCTAGATCCATAAGTGAAAAAACACAATCATCGGTTAAAGTCCGCTTAAATTTATTGCGTGTTTAATCTAACAGCAAGTTTAACTAATTAGTAAGAAACACGCCCTTAATGAGGTAAATGCAAATTTTTGTCTCAACGATTTATAAAAAAAAAAAACTGCTTTCCCGGTTTAACGAAAGATTTGTCAGACCCATTCGTAAAAACGTTTAAATAACAACTTCTTTATGATTTAATGATAAAAATATGGTAATAAATGTTAAGAAGTCTATTACATATTTTTTTATGTGTTCATGAAGATTGTGACTATTTTAACCCATTTTTACTGTATTATAGAAACTTTTTTCGGTAAAATTAGAATCAAACCAAATTATATGTTTTAAAAAAGATATATTTAAAATACTGTATTCCCACCGACTATTTGGATTTTGAATCATAGTTTTTAATAGATTCTGGATAATAATAAAATTTAATACTCTTTTAATATTATTTTCACCCGAATTCGATAAACTAAGTAATCGTTAAACCACTTTCATGAATAAATTTCATGAAAATAAAAAGTATGAAATTATTTATGTTGGCCATAACTTACCTATTTCCTTTTTGACCCTCTCTTGATCTTCAAATCGAAGATTTTCAAAATTTGCTACGTCTCCAGCAGATGCAGGATGGTGTTTAGTAAAAAAACACTTTTCGTGATACCAATTTGGCTGTTTCCCATCATGAAATGCAGACTTTGAAAAATATTGATGAATAATATTAGTGAAACACATTATAAATAATAAAATGCCTTACGTTAGAATCTTATAAAGCTCCTCTCTTTATTGCAATTTCGTTGAAAGATTCTAACGAGTAAACCGCTAACGGTGTTTAAATATTGCCACATTTTTGATCATTTGACATTATAAATCACTTTTAATTTGTCTGCGACACAAGCACTACGAGGTAATATTTTGGTTTAAACAAAAAGAGATTTTCGCAAAGTTTGAGGTAGTGCATTAAAAAGCGTTTTCACTGTCACTAAATTAATTTTAGCGAAAAACTATATTGTACCACTACCACTATAGCTTAGTGAGGCTGTACTTTTTCAACTAGCTACTAAATATCTATTAGTGGTAGTGAAAAATTTTGCACTATCACCAACATTTAGTGGAAACTACAAATTTAGTGCACTACCCCTAACTTTGAAAACTACTTGCAGAATGATGCATTGTTGCCAGAACTCCTTCAGAAAAAAGTGCAAAATGACATTCAAAAGAGTGCAAATTCGTTAAAAAATGTTCTAAATTCAAATTTTTTAAAAGTCAATTAAGTTATGCAATTTTTAACATAATTCTGTGATATGTGTTTAGCCAAAATCTCATTTAAAATTGGTCAAATTGAGCTATGATTTGACATTGAATATACAAATGTCCCTGTATAATATTGATAACAATATAAGTTTGTTTATTGTGCAATAATTGTAACAATTTTTTGCAAAAGTAAACTAAATAAAAAGCCATGCCTAAGCGTTAAAAGGCTAAAAAGGCTAATATCCTACGAAGACTTTTAAACCCTTATAAGGTTTATATATGTTTGTCATTCCTTGTCTAACACTAAGAAATATTCATGAGAGACCCAACAAAGTGTAAATATTCTGAGTCCTTACGAAATTCTGAGTCGATTTAGATATGTCCGTTTATCTTTCTGTCTGTCTGATTAAAAACTCTTATGTTAAAACTAAGCTAAAGAAATAGACCAAATTCAATGGAAATATTTATTGTTGTCACAAGCAGTTTAGCATCGAAAATCATCAAAATCAGTTCACATCGTAAAAAGTTATGATTAAATATGAGGATATTCCTCAGAAACTTCTAAAGATAATTCGATGAATTTTGTCATACACAATATTTTTGTATTAGGAATCAATTATGTTCAAAATCGCTGTTTAAGTAAGAATTGATGTGTTACTTTTTTGTAATACTTTTTATACCAACGTTGGAATATTATAAAATTTGACATTATTGCAACTTTGTTGGAAGTAAACCGCTAACGGTGCTAAAAGGCCTAACTTGAACATTCAAACACTAGCTTAAGTCAGCTTTGTGCGAATGCATATAAAACTAATGTAACAAACTATAATGTACTTAAGAGAGTTTCGTCATATTTTATTTGCTTAGCAAAGAGCTACATTGGCCGCACATTCCATACGGAATCAGTTGTTTGTTTATTGTACACAAAGAAAATAAAGCAAACAATTAAAAGGAAAAGTAAAATTAATTTATTTCGATAAAAGAAAATCTTAATGGACTCCAATTTGCCACCCGGTATATCGAATAACATAGATGAACCAATATTGGAGGAAGGGATGCTAACACTGGTTTCCGAACATACGTCTCAGATAATTACTGCATGCTTGAAATTCACATATGGCAGGTAATATTTTTACCTAAGCCAGGGAGACCTATCTATGAGACACCTAAGTTTTATTGTCCGATAAGTCTCACGTCCTTCCTACTTAAAACCTTGGAACGGATAGTCGATAGTATGGTTAAAAGCAGTATACCCCACAAAGAACTAAAATTTAAGCAGCATGCTTATATAAAAGGACTATCGCTGGAAACCGCCTTAAACGAAGTTGTCCACTACATAAGTGCATCCTTTGATAGCAAACTGACGAATATGTATTGACATCGAAGGCGACTTCAATAGCGTGCACACTGATACTTTTATCCAATACCTATACCAGTTTTATGTTGACCAGGTGCTCCGCAAGTGGATCAGCCACATGCTAAGGAATAGATGGATAAGCTGCGAGATGTACGATATAACTATCAGGAAAAAGGTGTTTCACGGTATACCACAGGATTACATTTTGTAACCTTTACTCTGGGTTACCACGATTAATAGCCTCTTAAGGACCCTAACCGAGAAAGAACTTAGACCTGTCTGCTATGCAGATGATGTCGTAATACTTTTAAAGGGAAAGGATCCAAATAACTTGTGTAGAAGTGCAATATCAAACTACTACAGGGAGTTCTGGGTACATGCTGCTTGGGTATAAATGATGCCATGTATTCCTTTAAAATACTTAAGTTTTAGTTGTTAAGTGAACATTTTTGTAAATCATGATGAATTCTGAATAAAACTTGAAACATTGTGTTTTCCTGACGCTTACAGATATCTATTTATTTATTTATTAAACGTTATAACCGATCCTAAAAGACCATCTATATTACTATTATTATAGATACAGTCGCCGAAATAAAGATAGGTTCATAGGTAAAACTTAAAAAAAAAATAATTTTCGTGCCCAAAATTAAAGAAATATTTTATAAATTTAATGTGTTTTATTTATATTCAATGTTTACACAAAATTAATTAAATTAGTAGATAAAACTATAATTTAAACGAAAAAAAGTAAAAAAAAAATCAAATTTAAGTGCGAAATAATGATAGGTTCACTTTTAATATCGCGAAAAAAACAAAGTTTCCTTAATATTAATAATTACTGTTTCCTCCTATATTTTTTATCACTTCAAAAATGCGATTATTCATCGAATTTACAAGTTTTTTTTAAATTTCCGGTGAAATATTTGCCCATTCTGCCCAAATTGCATCTTTCAATTCATTTACTCCTGAAAATTGTTTACCATTAGCATAAACTTTGCGTGCCAGAATGCCCCACGAATTTTCTATAGGGTTTAAATCGGGACTTCGGGCTGGCCAGTCCAGAACCTCAATATTTTTTTGATCTGAACCACTCTTTA
This sequence comes from Lucilia cuprina, assembly GCF_022045245.1. Classification (NCBI taxonomy): domain Eukaryota; kingdom Metazoa; phylum Arthropoda; class Insecta; order Diptera; family Calliphoridae; genus Lucilia; species Lucilia cuprina. The sequence continues at coordinate 68,274,229 of NC_060952.1, forward strand.
GTACAACGGGATGTGTGTATGGCTGCATTATCTTGTTGGAAAATGAACTCATTACCCATTAAATCTTCCCCGTGTTCAATTAACGAAATTTCCAGCATTTCAATATAATTTTTTTGATGGAAAAGCCTCCCCAAATCATTAAAGATCCTCCATCAAAATTTCTACTCATTCGAACCTCTTTATCCTTTTGTAAATCATGCCAGTAATACTGGAAACCATCTGGACCATCTAAGTTAAATTTCTTCTCATCACTAAATAAAACTTTTTCCCACTTATCGCCGAAATCCATATGACTTTTTGCCCACAAAAGTCGTTTTTCTTTATGTTCTTTGGAAAGTGCTGGGCGCGCCATCCTTTTTGTATATTGAAAGCGTTTTGAGTTACGCAACACTTGCTGAACTCTTCTGGTACACACTGAGAGGTTCAGACGAGCTTTTATTTCTGGAGCAAATAAGTTTTCCCTTGATGCCATTCGCATTATCATCGATTTTTGCCGTTGAGTCAGCTTTGGTTTTGGGCCGGGACTTTTCTTTGTACCATAATTTTCCTTTAATTTTAAAAAGTTGTTTACAACATTAACAGATCTTCCAATCTTTTTTTGCAATTTGACGTTTTGAAAGATTTTGATCTTTATAAGCCGATATTTTTCCACGTTCTTCAGCTGATAAAGATTTTGCACGATACCATTTCAAAAAAACGTGGAAATCTAACTAAAGTTTTTAACACAGAAAAACTATAATTTTACCTGCACTCCAATACAGAATCGTCTAGAATAATCACTGAACTTATATTTATTTCGCTCTAATTTTCTATAAAAATAGTAAACTTTTTATTTTTTATTATTGCAAAAAAAGAAAAAAAAAAACAATTTAACGAAATCTATAGAAATTTGACGTATGAATACACTGGAAATATAAATGTGATAAAAGTCGATTACACTTAGAAAAAAAATGCGGAGAAATATGTGAACCTATCTTTATTTCGGCGACTGTATTACACCCATTGAAACATATTTAAGATATGAGGCGGCGCTTACAGCCGAACGGCTCTTTACTTTAGGCGAACTGGCTATACACTGGTTATACACAATCATCGGACGTGCCTGATCGTATACCAGACACAGAATATGTCGGAAACTTTGAAACGCTTATCCCAGATAGAATGTCTTGGTCAAGCGGAACATTAGAGCAAGAAGGAATCCCTTGTTACACGGATGGTTCTAAATAATAGGATAAAGTGGGACTGGGGTTCTATATTGAAGATCCAGAAGCGAAAAAGTGCCACCGTTTACCAAATTATAACATCAGCTTCCAGGCAGAAGTACGAGCAATAACGGAATGCGTAAATTGGATTAAAATAAATATGGCGCCCATAGCGCTTAATATATTTACCACCAATTAAGCGATATCAGGAGATAGAATTAAATATAAGAGAGCTTTAACTGAAACATTGGTCCTTCGAACAGGATTAATTAAATTGTTGCTTCGAATCGAGGATAATCTCCACATATTGATCTTAATCAAGCGTATAAAACATGAAGAAGTTCATTCTTCAGCATATGAAAGGAAGACCCCTTGCCAAGGAATTTTAAGTGCTCTTTTGTTTGGAGAGTTTTTAAGATTGCTTTTTTAAAAGGTTAGTAAATTGATATAAAAGTGATTGTGTCAAAAGGAAAAGTACATAAACATACATATATAAATACATCCATATGAATGTATATAGGTGTGTATGTTATAAAGAAAAAAACAAAAGAAAACAACAAGTGTCTATTGTCGAAAAAGTGTATTAATTTTACTGCCAATAATTTATTGTGAATTAATTTTAATCCCTATTTAATACATCCTTGCGCGATTATATTTTATACAGTACATGTTGACAGATTGTGATCGGTATTTTTATAATCAAGGCTGCGTTTGTTTACATTGAACAACAGCCATAATTGATAATTAAAATTTGCATTTTTTCGCCAAATACTTAAATAAATAAATTATTTTAAATAATTAAAATTTATGAAAATTATTTTGGGGTAAATTTTCTAGTGAAACACTTAGTGATCAAAATAATTAGTGACAAATTTAATATTAGTTATTGTGTTGTGAAAGATAAAATTCTTCTTCCTACGGTCGATCGATTTGACTTAAAATAGTTTAGAAATTTATAATACAAATTCGATTTTTTTGTGAATTTGAACGCTGCTTCCATTTTTATACTGTTTTACTGAATTAATCTGATCTTAAAATTGTGAAAAATTCCTTTGACAGCTCTCGAACGTTTTACTCGTGCTTTAGACGCCGTTATAAAATTTGAGGCAAACTTTAATAATATACGCGAGGAAGAACATCTCGTGTACTACTTCGAAGTTTTGGAAAGTGAATTGAAGATGTTTTAGGAAAAGGTAAAAATTACTTTCGATAAGTGTTCAGACGATCTTGAATCTTCTGAAGACTCAGCGTCTCAGCGTCAGCGGCAGATGATATTCAAGTGGCTGAAACGATGTTAAAAGTCGATAAAAATTAAGATTGATGAATTGGAAGCAAAGACTAAGCCTAAAGTTTCCCATCATCCAAACAATGATTCAAATTTTTAATAATTTTAGTCATAATTTACCTCTTTCGCCTTCGGTATCGGTCAATGCCGACAAATTTTCAAATCTTCATTTGGCAGATTCGAATCCTTTCGGAAGCAGACCTGTAGAAATATTATTAGTAGCTGATGTATATCCCTAGCTTATTTTATCCGGAATTAGGAAAAAGGTACTCGAATCATTATTGGCTCAAAAAACCGTATTTGGTTGGATATTAACCGGTCCTGTAAATAGTATTAATTCATCTCCCACGAAGGAAAGACATAACCCAACTAAAAATAGCTACATTCCAACATGGAATCGTAATGAACCCAAATGATGTAGGAACTACTTAGTTTATCAATCTGTAATAGAACCGCTACTAATTTAAAATGTTTGTAAATCATTATTTTTCATTTCGTCTACAAGGCACTACGTGCAAACACTTATTGTAACCTTTTACGAGGTAATATTTAAATATAGATAATTCGAGATTTATATATAAAAAGAATTTTTAAGTAATTTTACTATTGATCGCTTTGTATGGCAGACTTGTTTCGAATTCCTAAATATCAATTTACTTTACTAACCTTTTCCTAAATTATTTTTTATTCAACAGGAGTCCTTAGTGAACCGGAGTCTCTTAATGGCTCAACCAGAGTCTCATTATGGCTCAAACAAAATCTCATCATGGCTCAAACGGGTCCATAATGGCTCATTTTTGATTTGGAAAAAACAGTCCACGAAAGTCCTTAATGACTTGTCATTTAGTCCTTTTGCAAAACTAATAATTATCCTTCGTGTTTTATTCTGTTTGTGCATTTACACTAAACCATATCGGATTGACGCCGAAACAGAGTGCATAACAGGCCCGATTGTGGCCTCGGTATATTTCTTTGGATTTGATGTAGTATACATCCTTCTATCAACCTAACCTAATTCGATAGAATATTATGAAATACGTATTTTTTATTATGTGTGGCACATAAATTTGCAAAAGGCGCTAAATTGTTTTAAATGAACTTAAGTACATTATAGTCACCTAAAAGTTTCTTCGGATTTTCTTAAGCACTTGAAAGACTTCTTTCAATTTTGACATTTCCATAAGCTAGGTTATGCACATTAGAGTTGGACCTTAATATAAAGTCAAATAAAACTATCTTGACAAAATTCGACAAATATTTTTTTGTTTTAAATGCCCTTATGACAACAATGGACTGATTAAAA
>NC_060952.1:68283018-68400442 GCF_022045245.1 Lucilia cuprina
AGATTTTCGTAATGATCGGCCCTTATTTGACCCTAGCCCCCATACAAACCCCCCTTCAAAAAATGTCTTAAACATCTAAAATTGACTTGTAACCATTTATATCGCATTGAAACTCAACAAAACTGTTATTTAAAATTATATCCTTTTCCCAAATTTAATGAGGTTCGGCCCATGTTTGACCTATATTCTTTATAAAGCCTCATTTAGAAAATTTTGTTTTTTATCCATAAATTGCATAAATACTTTGGAATTAAGGTAAAATTCAATATAAAAGTTTCTTTATGAAATATAAAAATTTTAAAAATATACTCATGGTGTAGGGTTTATGGTCGGCCATGCCAGACTATACTTTCCTACTTGTTTTAAAATTATAACTGCCGGTCCACACTAGGAAACTTTTTTTGGGAAACTTTTGATTTTGCGTGAGAGAGAAAGAGAAAGAATATCATTCATCTCTCTCGCGGTACGGAGTTTCTCGTACTCGGAAACTTGTTTTGTTTTTTTATTCTTCTCATTCGTACAACAACAAATCAATGCAATTAATACGTAGTTTCTGAAATAAAAGTTTCTATGTGTGGACATTAAGGAAACTTCAAAAGAGAATTAAGAAAAAGTTTCTCAACAAAAGTTTCCTAGTGTGGACCATGTCTAATGTGTTATTATTTTCACTTCGAAATTAATTGCCACTTTTTTGAAGAAAACATTCAATTTGAATGGATAGCTTCGCTTATCCTAGACACATCGAAATGTTTTAAATCAAATCTAGTAGATTAACTGGATTTGGATGTGTCACAAATGTATGGGAAATCTACATGATTTCAAGTAGTTTTGCCCAAATCAAATAGATTTATATTGAAAAAAATTGTATTGAAAAATTAAAATTTTCAAAAATTTCCCAGTATTATCACACAATTTTTTACGTTAACAAAAGTTTCGTTTTATAAAATGAGGGGGTTAGCATATTTCCATTTGAAATTGTTTCCTAATGAGTAAACTGAAAAAGTAATTTTTTTAATGCCCATATTCAGAAAGAAGAAAAGCAAACAATTTTAAAAATTTTGTAAGAAAACTATTCAGTTTTTTCTTTCTTTTGACATTTTATTTTTTTCTGTGGTAGAACTACAATCTACAAATGGAGTTTAATACACCATTTACACATACACGAAATCTTGTGATTTCATTTAAAATCTTTTTTTAAATCTAGACCGTTTACACTTACTATTTTTGGCATTTCATTTTTTTCTAATATTTGAAATTGTGTTTGATATAAAAAATAAGAAGGAAAAGTGGAATATTTATTAATGTTTTATTGATAATAAAAAATTAGATATTGAAATATAACATTTTATTTTAAATGAAGTTTTTATTAATGTTTTTCAATTTATTAATTTTTTTGACATTTTAATTTTTGTTTCCTCTTTTTGTTTTTCTCTTTTTGCCAGGGTATAGATAGCGATCGAATTCAATTCGCTCGCGAGCGAGTTTAATTCGAGCGATTTAAATAATTCATTTTCCGGCGAATAAATGTATTCGACTCGCGAGTTTAATTTTTTAAACTCGCGATAAGAGTTGAAAATTTAAAGAGCGTAAAATAGAACTCGCTCGCGATTCGAGTCAAAACGAGTTAATCGCGAGTTTTATAATTTTGTAAATGGAATAAATTAATATTTATAAGTCATAATGAATTTATATATAAATAAGTTTCTCATTAAAATTATGTACTAGAATACATATGTACGTACATTATTTGCTGCAAAGTAGTAAACACTTCGTACACACATACATACATACATACATACATACGTACGTACGTACATTCATACATACATACATACATACATACATACATACATACATACATACATACATACATACATACATCATTCAACACGTGTTTTATTAACTTCATAATAAAATTTTCCAAACCATTTGATTCACAATCAATAATCTAACTGCCTGTTTCACAATATCGAAACATTTCTTATAAATATATTGAAAACAAAAACAAAATTTTAAATTTACTTGTTTTTTTCAATATATTTGTAAGAAAGAAAATGTTCTTTGGCATTTAGAGAATAAATAATAAATAAAAAAATTAAATAAAAAGGTAGACAATATATTTTTTATACTTTCCCACTTTTGCTTTGTCAGACCGTCATAAAACCTACGGCTACATAATCACACATACATAATTATTTCCCATATTATTGGTTATTTTTTACTACCACAACAGAACCTGTTTCTTGCACACATATTTTGCTGATTTTCGGCTCGAATTTAACTCGAATTCAACTCGTTTTCCACTCGCTCGTAAGCGAGTTGAAAAAACAAAAACATGTAAATATCGCTTACGAAGCGAATACAAAACATATAAAACTCTAATTAAAATTGTGCTCGCGTGTTCAAAAATAAAACTCGCGATTTTGAATTTTAAAACGAGCGATATAAATAAAATAGCGATCGCGAGCAATATTTTTACCCACTCTGCTTTTTGCTTCTACAGCGTTGTAGCATCACTAAAAACTATAGATTTTGAGAAGATTTTTACTTAATTTAGTTACAAAGTAGATTTTGTTTTGTATAGGAAATTGAGTTAAAATCAACTAGATTTGGCTTGAAATCTGATAAGTACTAGATTTTGTGTATGTGTAAATAGAGTTATTTTTATTAACAAATATGAACGTGGAAAATAATCAAGTAGGATTCTATAGTTGAAACGAAAAGTCGACTTTTCGACTTTTTCATTTAGTTAAAAGTCGACTTTTCGACTTTTTGTATTTTACGAAAAGTCGATTTTTTGACTTTCGACTTTTTTCATTTAATTAAAAGTCGACTTTCAGACTTTTCGACCATAAGTATCTTATAAATAGTCGTCTTTTCGACTTTTAATTTTTTTGACTATTTTAGAGTTTTTGACTTCATTTTATTTGTATGAAGAAAATTTAAATTTTCAAACATTTCTTCATAAAATTTTTTACGTTATGCTATGTTTCCATGCTGAGGCGTTTTGAGCAAATCTAGTTGATTTGTCCAAAACTATTTGAAATCATGTAGATTTTTCATACAGTTTGGACAAATCCAAATCTACTTAATCTACTAGATTTGATTTAAAATATGTCGAAAATGTATTTTTTCGAACAAGACTTGCTTATACAACACTGCATTGTGTGTAGGATAAGCAAATATAACTATAGGCTATCCATTCAAGTTGAATGTTTTCATCGATAAAATGACTTTTCATTTCGAAATAAAAACACAACAAATTATAATTATAAAATTAGTGGCATTTAATAAACAAATTTATACTTTAACAACTGTATTTTTGTATTTTTAATGTTTAAATTTGAAAGAATTTAACATTACTGTCGTTATATCAAAATAAAATGAAGGGATTTGTTCGAAAATTCGAATATCAAAAACTAGTAAGCTCAGTGGAAACACCTTGAAGAGGTTTAAGAAAATCTAGTAGATTTCAAGCCAGTGGAAACATAGTATTAACGAAAGTTTCGTTTTGTTAAATTGAGTTGAGTTGTTAAATTTGGAGGGGGAGTTATTTTTGTTAACAAATATGAACTTGGAAAATAATCAAGTAGGATTCTTTAGTTGAAACGAAAAGTCGACTTTTTGACTTTTTCATTTAGTTAAAAGTCGACTTTTTGTATTTTATGAAAAGTCGATTTTTTGACTTTTCGACTTTTTTCATTTAATTAAAAGTCGACTTTCAGACTTTTCGACCATAAGTATCTTATAAATAGTCGTCTTTTAATTTTTTTTGACTATTTTAGAGTTTTTGACTTTTTTCCATTTTTTTAAATTATCGACTATTTTTGACTTGTTTCTACAATTTTCGAGTTTTCGACTGACAATGAATACGAAAGTGTTGTTGTTTTACTCTTGCTTGTATACTGTTAAGAACAACAACAACGTATTGCTAGTGTTAAGCGCATATAGGTGTATAGAAAACACACTGTCTATAGCTAAACGCATTTACAAAAACAAAAGAGTACCAAGGACATAGGGTTGGACATCCTTGGTTTGGATGCTGTTGGCGTCATTGCGTTGTTATTTTTGTTTTTCTGTGTTTTTCTTATGTATGTTTAGATGTCTGTTGGTTTAGATGCATTGTGTATTTTGTGTTTTATTTCGTTTAGCGTTGTTATTGTTCTTTTTGTTTAGCTTTTGATGTAATAATAATGTAGTCGGGAAAAAATTTAAAATTTATAAAAGATGTTTAAAATACACTATGCTGAAGGGTATATAAGATTCGGCACAGTCGAATATAGCACTCTTACTTGTTTATTTAGATGTTCCGACATAAAGTCGATTGTGAGAAAGTCGCTTTATAGAACTCTTAAACATATGGTAACGTTATATGGTGTTATTTTTCACTACTATCGCTATTCAACTGTGAATTATCCATTCAGTCTTTTTGTTTTTGGGAAATTGTTTGTTAAAAAGAAGGGTCTATCAATATAACAATATTATATTAGTCATTTAATATTTTTGCAAATTAATAAATTATAATGGCGTATATGCAGCAAGCCCAAATGCCTGACCAGCAATTTTTATGGGATGTGTTTCAGCGGTAAGTGGGTTTTTTCTGGATATCGAATTGCGAAATTATGCTCGAGTAATATAAAGAAAAACATTTTAGGGTGGACAAAGATCGCAGTGGCTACATATCTGCCGATGAATTACAAGTCGCTTTATCCAATGGAACGTGGAGTCCATTTAATCCTGAGACAGTTCGTTTAATGATTGGCATGTTCGATCGCGAAAATCGGGGCACAGTTTCGTTTCATGATTTTGGTGCTCTTTGGAAGTACGTTACGGATTGGCAAAACTGTTTCCGATCATTTGATCGTGACAATTCTGGCAACATTGATAAAACTGAATTAAAGACAGCACTCACATCTTTTGGTTATCGGCTTTCCGATAATATTATTGATTTGTTGCTCCGCAAATTTGATCGTTTTGGTAGAGGAACAATTTTATTTGACGATTTCATTCAATGCTGTATTGTGCTATACGTAAGTACTCGAATTAATTAGCTATTTTATTTCTATATTTGGAATATCTTTTATTTATAGACATTGACATCTGCATTCCGCCAACATGACACTGATATGGATGGCATCATAACTATTCATTATGAACAATTTTTAAGCATGGTATTCTCATTAAAAATTTAATATAAATCTTTGACAATGACTTTGATATATGTTAACCTAGTATCTTTATTAACGAATTCAAAAATAATCAATAGTCTCAGTTCTATATTCCTACGCCCGCCTTAAGGTGCCAAATACTGAATATGTACGAACAATACTAAAAATGTTACAATCATTGAATATTTTTAATAATGGTATGTATAGTGTCCGATTTTTTCTGATCTATCGAGAATATTTTAGAATAATTGATTTTTCATATGTAATAAAGCTAAGCTTAAAGAAATTTGTATTACTACATGGAAAAATAAATTACGAAAAAGTATAGCCGTTATTAACTAAGAGCAAAGTTTACTTTTTTAAAATTAAAATAATTTATTTTCGCCTATTGTGCTCCTTATTATGAACTCGTTTATACAACAGGTTTTCAAAATGACATTGGGTCGCTATTAATATACTAACTACGTATACTAACATATAACTGAATCAAAACTATTTTAAATTGTATCTTTTTATGTCTTGTTAAGTAATATTTTTGGGTTAACCGTATTTTAATTATTTGTATTTACTAAGAATTGTAAAAGTAAAAGAAAAATAAAATTTATTTCATTTTTCATGTTAAAATTACAAAATATAGAAATTTTTTTTACTTGCTTTGTTAGTAAGCATAGTGAGACATTTGGCAGTTTCAGAACGACAAAAATAAAAAATAAACGCTTTCTAATTGACTGCCTTTTTTTACAGTTAACAATAAACAATCCATATAATATAGAAAAATAACTAAAAATATTGCAAAGATCCTTTAACTCAAAAAATAGATGCTCAAAGTTGACAAATGCTCAATTTTAAAGGTTTTAGTTTTTACTCTAAGAAAAAAAAATGTTATTAAAAAAACAAGTAAGAGTGCTATATTTGGCTGTGCGAATTTTATATAACCATCACCATAGTGTATTTTAAACATATTAGTTTTATAAATTTTTTCCCGACTATATTATTATTATACCAAAAGCAAAACAAAATGAACAACAACAACGCTAAACGAAATAAAAAACAAAATACACAAGACATCTAAACCAACCGACATCTAAACATACATACCATAAAAACACAGAAAAACAGCATCCAAACATACAAAAAAATACACAGCTGAATAAAATCAAATACATCTACACACACGTGTACATCTTTTTCTAATATACAGTGTTGTTGTTGTTGCTTTTTTAACAAAGCATAAAATTTTCAGAGGTTGTTTTGGATTTTTGCTCATATCTCCGTTATTTACCGATCGATTTTGCTGATTTTAAATAACGATCTTCTCGAAAGCATGTCTAACAAAATTATTGAAGATTCGGATCTCTCCGATATCTGGGGTCCTCTAAAAACTGATTTCAACAGATAGACAGACGGACAAGGCTTAATCGAATCCGCTATCATAAGGATCCAGAATATATATATACTTTGTAGGGTCGGAAAATTATATTATAGAAATTACAAACGGAATGACAAACTTATATATACCCTTCTCATGAAGGTGAAGGGTATAAGAAATAAAAAATATATTTTTAATGGAATAGAGATAATAACTGCAGTTATCAAATTATAACACTTGGATAGGAAATTTTCTATAGAAACATATATATGATCTATATGATATACTACGATCTTTTTTGCGACCTTCAGAAATATTCTATAAATTAGAGTGGTCTATAGAATTTATTTTTTTTTTTTTTGGTTTAGTATGTTGTTGTTGTAGCAGCGACACGTGTAAAGTCGGTGTGGCTGGGTTGACAATCCTTGGTCGTTGTTCGTTGAACTCCGAGTCGTTCCGGTGCGAAGAACCGTTTGTCGTGGGAACGACAATTGGTTTACTATAAACACTCTATTCTCTCTATTATATATAATTTATTTATTTAATTATCTATTTAACTCTCCTTTTTGTGTTGTAGTGTTTTTTTGAAAAATCTCATTTTCAATTGTTGTATTCCGAATTTCAAATAAAAAATCTCATTTTTAACTGTTCTTTTCTGAATTTCAAATGGAATATCTCAATTTCAATTGATATTTTCTAAATTATAAATGAAAATTCTAGTTTTTAATTGATCTTTTCTAAATGTTAAATGAAAAATCCCATTTTCAATTGGAATTTTCTAAATTTCAAATGGAAAATCTCATTTACAATTGAGTTTTTTTAAATTAGACTATAAATGTGTTGGTTTAGACTATAAATGGGTTAAAATGTATAAAAAGCACGGAAATTGTAAATTTAGCTATATAAAAACTCCTATAACTTCTGTGGAATTAACCCTGTGTACAAAATTTCTTAAAAATAAAAAAATAATATTTTCTCATGTACAAAGGATTTGAACAATCCTAATATTACGATATTATATTATAAATTTCTTTGTAAGTTTGTTTATTTGTTTGTGCGTGAATCACGCCTAAACGTATGAACCGATTTTCTTCAAATTTGGAACATAGAATGATATATGTCTGGAAGCGTCAATAGGCTATTTATCTTTCCGATAATTGGACTAAAAGGGGAGTGGAAACGACGAAAAACGGGCAAAATTGGTTTTTTGTGCATAAAAACTCATTTTTGGATATTTTAATGCGAACATATTTTTGATTTATCATTCTAAAATCTCATAAATATATATTAGCAAAGTTGCGTTGTGAACATAGTGATTTTTGATGTGATGTGTAGTTTAGGTAGTACTTGGGAAGTATTTTGCTGTAATCAGTCAAAAGATATATTTTAGAAAAAATAATTCGTTAAAAATGGGAGTTTCCTGTTTTTCATAATGGCTGGGCCGACTTTATGCAATTTTAAACAGAGATACATATATCTTTACTTAGCAGTTTCGATTGGTATACCTTTACTTCAAAAAATTAGAAAAGGACGAAATACAGAACGCTGTAAAATTATTATTTGTTTAAATAAAATAAAGGGGGTTACCCCGATCAAGTAGACTAGACAGCCAACTCTCTCCGAAAAAACGATTTTCATAAATTTGTTTGCTTCAATTTGATATTAGAGAAGCAAAAAATTAAATGTCAAATAATTAAAAAATAAAATTTTTTGGTTTGTGAAAATTAAAAAGATTTTGAAGAAGAAATTATATTAAAATATTTGCAAAAAACTAAAAAATGTGTGTTTGTGTTATAAAAATTGTGTCCGAATCGTGCGAATTTTGGACTTGAAATATTGAATATTTGTTGTAGTTTTGTGTTGAATTCACAAGTGTGAAGAGAGAAAGCTCTTTATTGTGGTAAAGATTAAGTTGGCAATCTATGTGTATTATCTATGGATGGGAACGCACAGTGGTATAGGAAAAAAAAGAGGGAAATAATTCGGTAACTTCTAAACGGTTAATCCGATTTTAATGAAATTTGGTATGCACAAAGAGGAGGTGTTGTCGAGTTTAGGTTTTGAATTTGGACCTTATAGGCCAACCAGGGGCCCGGCGGGGGGTCCTCAAATTAGGACACCTCGGCTATGTTAAATTTTTAAAACGATCCTATTTCTTCATTTGAGTTCCGATTTAAAACAAATTTCGTATATAGAATCTCCTCATCGAGCACTATTTATAGCAGTAAATTATCTCTTATAGCAGTAAATTATCTCTTATAGTTTAGGAGATATTCGCATTTGAAAATTAAAATTTTAAAATTTTTACCGTTCTTACTTTAGTTTTTTGATAATAGCGGGTCCAAATATTCCCGATTTTCGCCATTTTTTTTTATTCGCTTAACAACAAGTTTATATATTAAGCAGTGAAAGAATTATGTAAAAATCATGACTGAGTCCAAAGTTATAGGCATTTTAATTTAAAAAATTAAAAAAGACGATTTTTTGCCATTCTTTTGGGAAAAAAGTATCTTTTTCTTTTTAAGTTATCTAAAAAGTTTCTAAGAATATGTATATAGAATTTATACTTTTTGAAAAGCTGACTTTACATAAAATACGATAAATGAGAAAATTATGGAACTACACAAAAAACGACAACCTTATCAAGATCCTAGTGTTGCGATAGATGAATTCATGGGCATTGCTAGAGGTCTTGAAACATACGGAATAGATCCCCACCCAGTAAAAGATCATCGAGGTTCCCAGTTATATATTGGAATTAATTACTCCGGAATTAGTACTTTTATTTCTGGCAAACGGTCACAGCATTTTCGTTGGAATGAAGTTCATAAAATCAATTTTGAAGGCAAAATGTTCATTGCTCATCTTAGTTATACAGATGCAAGTAGGGAACCAGTAAGTATACCTATATTTTATTTTTTAACAGACAGAACATAAAATTTTTATTAAAGCTGTTTTTAATTTTTTTTTTTTTATAATTTTTGATATTTTATGTAAAATGTAACGCTAAAATATAAGAAAACTAAAATTCTTATGGCGACGCGCTCTAAGTAGATTCCTGCTCACAAAATTCTTCAACGACAATTTGTTTTTGCATCTTTTTTTTGTTCCCAGCAGTCCACAAGTACATATTTCATATCAATACGTCAATTCGAAAATAAGGAAGAACATACAACTTGCATACTATTCAGATTAGTATTATTTCTAGTCTATTGTAAAACTAGCTGCGTGTACCCCTCGTGTGCAAAATTTCTTCGAGTTTTCTTTCAGTTTTATAAGTTTTTATTATAAATTTATTTCCGGCATCGTAATATACAGTATTATGCTTTAACACTTTCATGTATGAGGACACTGGAGTCCTATTTTTTTAATTTACAGAGTTCACAGCTACAGTAAATCGTTATTTCTAAAGAAAAATACGTTATTTTTTAATTAACCTTTTAATTTGCTATAAAGGTTAATATCCTTGCTTTTAAAATTACATATATGATGTTAAGTAACCAGAAGAAATATATGCTCATTATATCGGCCAACATATTATTAATTTTAGTTCTGCATCGTTTTTCAATTTTAGAGATGTTTATCCAAATATTTTATATAGGAAACCTACTATTTATTAATTGATTAGAAAATCATGGCTATTCAGGAGTAAAACGCAACTTTGTTTTTAAAAATTAGTTTGTTATTGACGACGTTCGTTATTGATTACTTTCATAATATGCAGAATTGTCCAAAAAAATAATATTAACCCTCCTTCCACCATAAATAACTATACTATGATGATCGGCCCATATTAAAAAAAATAAGGTTGAAAACGGTGCAAAACTAAAACTAATAATTTTTCCAGGTTACTTAAACATCATATATGTCATTCTTCGTTTTTTCAAAAGGTACTTTTTAAATTTTCCATAAGTTTGAACCCAGAGACATGAAATTAGGTATGAAAAACACGTATAGGTTCTGTTTCGTTCTACAAAAGGTACTTTTAGAATTTTCTATAATATTGAACCTAGAAACGTGAAATTATGAAAGCGTACTTATTGAGTTTTCTATAATACTGAACCTAGGAACATGGAATCAAGTATGTAGAGTCGGAATTAAGCGAGAATCTAAAATCTATATCGGTACTTTCTTGTTTTTGTGGGAGCTATGACTAATTTCGGATCTATCAGGAAAAAAAATCGATATTTGTTTTGAATTGTATCAATATAGGTTTATTTTACAATGAAATATGTGCGTTAAAGTGATTTTCGGAAGTGGACCTTAATAAAAGTTATGACCAATAATGGACCGATCCGCAAAATAGTAGAATGGTTCAAATGTATACAAGTTATATGCAAGTCGAATTTTATCCTAATAAATTTATAATTCAATGAAATATATGCGTTTACGTTATTTTCGAAAGTAAATCTTATATCGGAGCAATGACCAATAATGCACCGATCCTTAAAAAAAATTGCTATGGGAAATTGTGAATTAATTATTATTATTTTCAACAAAAAATTACGTTTAATTATCTGCTGTAGTTTCTGAGAAACGCACTTAAGAATTACAAAAACGCAATTTTTTTGAGGTAGTCTGAAAATTTTACTCATAACTTTTACTTTGTGAACTGATATTTCTTGGTGTCCCACACGGAATGACAAACTTATATATACCCTCTATCACCACTGATGGTGAATAGGGGTATAAAAATAGAGGGAAATAATTTTGTAACTTCTAAACGGTTTATCCGGGGGAACGGCCAGAGGTCCCCAAAGTAAGACATCTCGGTAATATACAATTTTTAGTACGATTCTATTTCTTTATTTATATATGTATATTTATATATATGTAAATATACTAATTTTAAAAATATTCTAGAAAAAAAATATTCTTCATAAATATGAACAGCCTTACTTAAGGCTATTTTTCATATAAAGAAACCAAAAATACTTAAATGCTTTATATGCAACTTATCAGGTTCTTATTTCATCACAATTAAAAGTGCAAGAATAAAAAAATATTTAATTTAATTGATTACAAGTAGAGTATTCAAAAAACCGGTCTATTCTAAAAACCTGTTTTCGAATAATTCGAAAAATTTCAATTTCTAAACAAGTTATAGTGCTATATTGAACATTAGAGTGCTATATGAACATTACAAACGCCGTTATCTTTATATTTTTATAGCGCTTAGCGATATTTAGTAATTTGCATGAATGCATGCATGTATGTGAAAGATTTGAGGATTTTCTAAATACATATACATATTTAATTTTGTTCTACACTAATTGATAATGCAACTAGTTAAATGCACGTTTTTATGGGTTAGACCTAGTATAGGAGATATGGCCAATTATAATTATATACCGATCGTCATAAATTTCTAAAAATTTCTGTACATAAAATCTATATTTTTCACAAATTTTGTATGGAGTTTAAGTGATTTTCGGGAGGGGACCTTGTATAGGAGCTGTGACCAGTTATGGACCGATCGGAAATAATTTTTTCAGTAATATTTTTGTGCATAATGAGTTATACGCGTTTAAGTGATTTTCGGGAGGGGACCTTGTATTGGAGCTATGACCAATTACAGACCGATCGGAAAAATCTTTCACAGTAATATTTTTATGCATATAAGCAATACCAAATTGTGTGTGGATATCTTAACTTAGTAATGAGTTATGCGCGTTTAAGTGATTTTCGGAAGGGGACCTTGTTTGGGAGCTATGGCCAATAATGGACCGATCGGAAAAAACTTTCACAGTAATATTTTTATGCATAAAAGAAATACTTCGACCAAATTGTTTATGTATATCTTAATTTAGTAATAAGTTAAGCGCGGGAGAGGACCTTGTATGGGAGCTATGACCAATTATGAACCGATCGGAAAAAATGTCACTGTAATATTTCTATATGTGGAAGCAGTACCAAATTTTATATGGATATCTTAAATAAGTAATGAATTACATATGTGCGTTTAAGTGATTTTCGGGAGAGGGCCTTAAATGGGACCTATTCAAAAAAATGTTCCTCTGAATGAATTCTATTGAGATAAGTTATTAACAAAACCCCATTTTCCGGGAATATGTACTTTTGTATGGAAGGAAATTGAAATTGGAGACCGACTCTGGCGATTTTTCGCAGAGATCAAGCTATTGTGTAGAAATTAATTTGTGGTGATTTTTAAGGAATTATCTTGCATAGTTTTCGAGAAAATTACATCGACTATAAATTTTTGATCTCATTTGTAACATTGAAATTTTCTAGGTTCTTATTCTCAAACGATCAAGATATGTCTGTCAGTCAGACTGTCAGTCTCTTAAAAAAACAATAGGATCTAAACTGTTGTTGCAGTTTGATTTGTATGAAGTAAAATTTTATATAAATGGGCAAAGTGAAATTTGCGAATTGTGTTAAGTATATACATATATACATATTATAAAATATATATATATTTTTTTTTTGAAACTGTAATTTTACTAAATTGATAAAATTCATTTTGATTTCGATACATATTTAAAACGAAATTTTGATCACCTTGAATCATAATATGATCATGTATAACAATATTATGATAAATACAAAAATATCATTATGAAATATTTTGACGGTACCATAATATGATATTTTAAAATTGTTACAACGGCGATAATATGTTTAGACTACAATCATAATTTTAACCATAACCATGTTTTTTCTCTGCGTGCTCTTACAAAGATTTATCAATAGTTTAAAAACCTAAAATAAAAGATATATAAGATATATGCATTTCACAAAAATGGTTTGTTATTAGAAAATTATCACTCTCTGGAATTCGGAATTAGTTGATAAATGACCCAATTGCTAATTAAAGACCCTCTTCAATAAATTTTCCGGATGTTCATATTTTGGTTTTAAATGTTATAAGTTTGTTACTTTTTAATCATAAATGAGTTTTTCTTTTAAGAAAAAAGTTCGTGTTCACCGAACTTTGAAAACCGAACAAAGTTCGTTGTTCGGTACCGGATCAACCGGATAAATATATATATATATATATATATATATATATATATTATATATATATATATATATATATATTATATATATATATATATATATATATATATATATATATATATATATATATATATATATATATATATATATATATATATATATATATATATATATATATATATATATATATATTATATATATATATATATATATATATATATATTATATATAAAAATCATTATAAATCATTATATAATTTTGAATGCTGTTTTCTGGTCTTTCTAGGATTTTGTATACTACTTATTGTGCTGTATAAATCGGAAATTTGACCTGTATAATTACCAATTTCAAAACGTAAATCAACTTAAGAATCAACTAATTGTTCATCCAACTCATTGCATTAAAATAAACGATAATAAAATTCCACAACAAACTCTTTGGATTCTGCTGTTACATAATTCTTGTGCATATTAAATATAAAACCCGGTCGAATGTTAAAAAACCGGTAAACCGGTTTTCGGTTTTTTAATAATCTAATTACAAGATAGCGTTTCTCAAAATTTTTGTACTGGGGTAAATATTTGGCGAGCTGGATCAGTATAGAAATTTTTGTGTAACAGTAATCGAACATTTCTAATTTTTTGTAAAATTTTCAGATTTTTTACATTTTAACATAGATTAATTTAAATTAATGCGTTAACATTAATGCACAATAATCAATAAAATCGACTGAAATGTTTTTTTTTCGTTTTCCAAA
The DNA here is from genome assembly GCF_022045245.1 of Lucilia cuprina. Classification (NCBI taxonomy): domain Eukaryota; kingdom Metazoa; phylum Arthropoda; class Insecta; order Diptera; family Calliphoridae; genus Lucilia; species Lucilia cuprina. The sequence goes on from NC_060952.1 coordinate 68,297,294, forward strand.
ATTCAATCTAGATAAAATTTTAATTTATCAAAGGTTGTGTACGCTACCAAAACATTGCGAAATAATGTAAACAATAACTTAGAAACCGGTATTTACAAAGCAAGCCTAACAAATAAGTAGAATTTGGTAGCAACAAGAAAATTTAATTTCCTTACTATTTTAATTGTTGTTAATAAATACTCTACTAGAAATGCTCAATTTTTTTTGATTTAGTAAAAAATAAAAATTAAAATTTGTAAATTTGTACGGAGCAAAAATGGATAAGTTTACTAAAATTAAACTTTCTTAGATTTTTTCATAGTCCAACTCTGATTTTTTTATATGTTGTTGTTGATATTACAAAAAAAAATTAGTAAGGGAATGAAAATGAGAGATACCGGTTTTAAGATATCCTTAACTCAAAGAATTTTTTATATATATAATTATTTTTATTTTTAAACCATAATATTTCAAATAAAGCACTAATTACAGTCTAAAATAATTAAAATTGGATAAATATGTTAGAATATATAAAATATCAAATTTAATCCATTTTAGGAAAACTCATAACGAATTCGGAAATTTTGGAGAACCTAAAATTTTTATATGTATGAAAATAATGTATGTTCCGAATTTCATAAAAAGCAGAGAGGGTCATGATCAAAATGTTTATACATCTTATACATATTACATCTGAGAAAATTTTACTGAAAAAAGCTAAGTTTAAAATTAATATACATTCACAACACGAGCTAACTTTTTAAACCCTTTTGGGGAATTGGGTCAATTTTTTGTCTTCTTGTTTGGGAAAGATTCGAAGATCCAAATTTTGTTGCATAATGTAATAGAAGAAACCATTAAGTGTTACATAATTGTAAAGCTAAAGAAATTACGCGTATTCTGATGTACATATTATGTAAGTTAGATAAATATAGCTAGCAAAAACCCTAGGACAAAATAAATATTAAAAATTAAATATTAAAATAATATACAAAACATAACGAATTATAACGAAAAACAGAAAAAATGTAACGATTTTAATTAAATTCTTTGTAAAAAAATTGAAAAAACTTAAAAATATTCCGAAAAATTACTACATTTGTAATAATTTTGGAGTTGTATACAAATTTGTGTTAAGTCATTGAAATCGTCTCCCATATGGTTTATTTGTAATAAATAACAAAAAATCATAAAAACCTTAAAAAGGACCTTTTTATCCATGCACGAACATTATTGACTTTCTCAACTTTTGCAACGGACAGTATCCCATAAAAGGGAATTTTTTATCAACATACGTTTTACATGCTTATTTTCACGGGACAATTTAGTACTTTTTCTTACTTCAAAAAGTAATTTTAGAACACATAAAATAAGCCTGTAGGGCCTGAAGTAAGTGAGAACATATAAAACGGTATTTTTGCATACTCTTTCGTTCTTCAAAAGGTACTTTTTGAATTTTCTATAATATTGAATCCAGAAATATGAAATTAAATGTGTAGAACCGGATTAGGGATGCAAAACGGGAATTCCCGGGGTTTGAAGGTATTTTAATGCGGGATTTTAAAAAATTATATCCCAGGGAATGTCTAGATTTTAAAATTCCGAATTATAAGTTGATTTATATCTCGCCTCCGATATATTTTAACAATGCTTTATATGGGAGCTTTCCCCATGACTTTATATGATCAATATTCATAAAATTTTAAGGACTAATTTAGGTTAAAAATGTATTTCTGTTGAATTTCATTGCGGCACTAGTCTTCTAAAGCAAATTGTGGACATTAAATTATTTATTTAAGTCCGATCATTTCAAAATTCATCAGAGTATTTAAGGAAAATATAAAACAGAAGTCTTACTCGGGAAAAATCCAATATAGCATCGCCACTAAGGTGGTGTAGAGTATAAAAAGAGCAATAAATAGGCATTTTTAAAATCGGATATTAAGGGGTGTATTCGAATCAATAATGTCAGTCAACCTGTTAAGATGATAACTCCCTTATTTGGGTCAGAGGACACGGCATATAACTGCAAATAATACTTCTGGTACCGTGGAAAAAGCTGGAAGTACTATGGCTGTACTACTATTCAGTAGGGATTAGGGCTGCCAGATTCCGATTCGCAAAAAGCTGGATAGAACAAAACACAGCTAAACAAAAAAGAAAAATACCTAAAAAATTTTAATTTTGGTTTTATGTAAATAATTTCACAGTGATACACAAAAATTCAGGGGTTTTCATTTACCAATTCCGTTTTGTTGTAGACTATAGAGTACGAATATAATTTTAGTTTTCCCCGATCGCTTCCTCAACATAGTTTATAAGAGCAAAAAATGTGAAAAAGCGTAATTTTTGAAGTTTTAAAGGGTCACCCCAAAATTGAAGTTGAAAATGAAAATTTTCAACTTCAATAATTCTGAAAATTTTTGTCCTGACGTCAATATTTGGTGATCAAAGGATAAATAGGTCCTTTTTTAATGTTTTTATTAAAAAGTATGTACAGTGGCGATCAAAACTAGATACATTTTAGCCAATAAGACTTAAAAATACAATAAATTCCATAAAATAAAGGAAAAATAATTAAGTTTTCAATTTAAAATAATCAATAAAACCAAATTAAAGGAAAACAAAATTAAATTTATGATAATTAAATATTAATGTAAAGATTAAAACATATAACATAAATTTTAAATTGGATTGATTCCCGTGCATATGCACAGTCTTCCACAAAATCTGGAATATTGGAATGCTCAAATAATCCTCCTTTTTCATTATAGCATCTAATTTTACTAACGAATCGAGATTATACCAAGTGAAACAGGCCCACACCATCAGGCTACAACCACCATGTTTTACGGTTTATTTTAGTTGGTGCTTTTTTCAGCTTTCATAAGGGCGGTGCCAGTAATATTCATTGCCATCAGACTGAAAACGATTAGTCTTCGTTTCTTCGGACCATATAACCCTTTTCCAGTCATCAACACTCCAATTTTTATGCTTCTTGCAAAATTTAAGACGATCCTTCACATTTTTTCTGATAACGCTGGTGTTTTCTTCTTTACACAGGCGGCAGAAGCCTGTTTTTGGTGTTTTTACCTGTTTGGAAGTCAATAACGACAACACCTCCTTTTTGTGCATACCAAATTTCATTAAAATCGGATTAACCGTTTAGAAGTTACCGAATTATTTCCCTCTTTTTTTTCCTATACCACTGTGGAACGTTTAAACAAGACGTCGGCGCAAGTATTGTTCTGAATACTATGATTTTCGGCAGTTTACATCAGATATACGCGAAGAGCTACATTAAGAGTTCTCTTGTTTTTCCTCATTCACACATACGTACGTCATTCTCTTTATTTTGAAGTTTTTTGATTGAGTTACACAGAGAAATCTCTGATGTTAAACATGAAGATAAGTTCCTGTTTGCCGCATGTTATTTTTTCAGATGAATGAGTTAAATAATAAAAATATTAAAAAGTTTAATCATCAACGCAAACCCCTAACAAATGTAATATCTACTACTATATTATTTCCTGACATATAAGCCGAATTCAGTCAATGTCCTGATAATATTTTCATTTAATTGACATTAACCCTTTCAGGGTCAAAAATAATTTATTTTGAGAAAAAAACTTGAAAACTTGTATTTAAGACAGTGTTGCTCACACACATACTACCATAGACTATCATAGTTTTATTTGTGTTGGTAAAGCAGCAGAGAACAGAATTCCATTCAAATTAAAAGTATACTAATAAAATGACTACAAACTATAAAGTATATGCTAACTGTCAAATATTTATTATGGATTTTGACAGCCAGCGTATATCAAAGTCTATATATAAAAAAAAACTATCTACTGTTCTCTCATGTTCTCCTACATTAATTCGGCTTTCTCAAAACTTTGTTCTTGTATTTCTGTGTGCATTTTAAAAGCGCCGCGCACAGACCTTGCTTCGACAAGTGCTGATCAGCAACTGTTAAGAGCAAACCAAATGATATTGCTCATTTTAAAAAGAAGAAGAATATCTCTATGAAGAAAACAAACTTTTTAACAAACTTTTTTCAACTTTATCAAACTTTTTTTCAGAGTTGCATGGAAAGGTACTTTTTGTGTATACACGTGGATAAGTAAATAAAAAAATATAAACAAAGACGAAAATACATAAAAAACGTAAACAAAAAGATAACAAACCATAACAAACTCATTGATATATTTGTGAAATATTTAAATATCCAAATAAAAATTAAAATCCCGAATTAAGCAAAAAACGCCTAACGCGTCGGTTGTGAATTTTGCGGAATTTTCTGGTCGTTTAAAGGGAAAAAGGAATTTAGCTTTATAATATTTTTCTATACTTTTTTTTTTTGACTTTCTTTTGATTTACTCCACGTGGGTGTATCTGCTATTGTTCGCATACCTCGGATAATTACTTTGGTGTTTGCGTGATGGAGGAAAATCCAGACGGGTCCATGGCCCGTCTGGGTCAAGGCGGAATAGAACCGCCCCCTAAATTAACTCGCTTATCAGATGGAAATGAAACAACATTTAAATTACCTTTGACGGCACGTAATAATGATTTTGAAAAGTTTGCAGGTGAAAACATGGCTGCTGGGATAACATCAGACCACGAGAATTCAACATCAATGGATACAACAGAAGATCGAAATGACCCAACAATCCATGTATCTATGGAAATGCCGGTTTTGTACGAAGATGACCACAAAGGGCCCTTTGTGGTGTATGTTGATACGATCAAATCGGAACCGAGAACACCTATAAATCAATTCAGACTAACGAAAAAACTCATTGACCTCAACGTGGGTGAAATTGACTACATCATAAAGATTGGATACTGCCGATGCAAAATAGTTTTTAAGACAAGACGTGCAGCTAACGTTTTTGTGATGGACAAACGTTTGGAGAATTCCGGTTATGTTGCTCAAATTTTTACCCACCTTCTGACGAAAACTGGTATTATCTTTAATATACCTGAGGAAATATCGATGTATGAACTTTTTGGCCTGCTTAACTCCCCAGTACCTATTGTTAAGTTGATTAGGATGACAAAGAAAAATGGTAATGAAAGGGAACCCACCATGAAAGTGAAAGTTGTTTTTAAAGGTCTACAAATTCCCAGGGAAATGGATTTTGCATATACTAAACTGGTTACTAAACCTTTTATCCCCTTCGGGCAATGTTACAATTGCTACAGGTTCAATCACATAGCAGACAATTGCAAGCAAAAAGATAAAACATGTAATAACTGTTTTAAGAGACATAATGTTGGTGATAACTGCGACCCGAGTAACATACAATGTTCCAACTGTGGGGACAACCATGCACCCACTAACAGAAGCTGTCCTGCCAGAGAAAAGGCCCTGAATTTGAAAAGAATAATGGTCTTAGAGAACTTGAGCATTAAGGATGCAAGAATTAAATACGCTGGATTAGTAGGAGGTAATCGATTCGAATTACTAGGTGAGGAGGGCATGGAAAATGTATTCCCACGTATTAACAACAAAAAGGACAGAATTGTTAACAACATGACAGAGGCGGCCAAATTCCTGCACAAGTCGAATTCATTTGCGAAGGTACTTAAGAATAATGGAAATAGACAGAGAGAACAGGCAAATGCCAGACGGGATATGGAAACCTGGCGCGAAATGACACGGGAACAAGAACTTGAATATAATAATGGTAATGATATTACTAATCCCTACTCGGTATCCTAGATTGAGAGAATGGCAACACAGCTGAGAGCCTCGGCAAATTCCTTCTTTAGCAGATGGGGGGATGAATCCCTTAAGAAAACCGACAGAGAATTTATCGGAGAGATAGCAAGAGCGATAGACAGAGTATTACTGAATAAGGACAGAAATGATATAATTGCACCCTCCAGGGGTGCAAAACCGAAATGGTAAAATCTAAGCAGTCAAAATGTTATTCCTACAATATAACATTCAAAGTTTAGCCAAAAGGGGGAACAAGGAGGTTTTAGAGATCTTTTCGGAAAACAAGAAAATCGACTGTGCGATTCTTTCTGAGATTTGGTTAAAGGACAACAGTTTGACAAGTTTATTAAATTTTAACTTTATCGGCAAGTATAGAGAAGATGGATACGGAGGAGTAGGTATTTATCTAAGGAGAGATATCAAATTTAGCATAAACAAAATCTCGACAAATTGTGACTGCATTTCGATCTCTACATTGAACCTTGTAAAAAATTTTAACATCGTGGTCTTGTACCGTCCTCCAGACATGGATATGAATACCTTTGAGGACAGTCTGGAAAGAATTATGAACTTTTTTATAAATAACAACTTGCCGACTTTTATTTGTGGAGATATGAACGCGAAATCACCATTGTGGGGAAATCCACAATCGAATGACAAGGGTATATGTATCGAGAATCTATCTATTGATTTTGGTTACAACATTCTGAACGACGGCGCGAAAACTTACATGGGTCCAGTTTCTGAATCAGCGATTGACATCTCTCTGGTCAAGAACAACTACCACAACATCACTTGGAGGACACTCGACTTCAAGATAACAGGGAGCAACCATAAAATCATTATCATGGAATGGGACTCGAACAACAAGGTATACAACTCCAAACGGAAGTTAATTCAGAGCAAACTGAAATACAATATCGACTCTATGGTAATAGGTGATGATATTGAGGAGATACAGAATGATTTTCATACCGCCATAGATAAGAGCACTATTTATCTGAAACCGGGTCGTAGCTTTAAGGCCAAAAACTGGTGGGATGAGGAGTCCACGAAACTTTTTAGACTACGAAACGCAGTAAGACTTAAATATTACAAATTCAAAACTTTTGCAAATCTCTCAGCAGCAGTGGAAGCCGACAAAGTACTACATGATCACATTAAACTGAGGAAGAAACAGAATTTTATTAGATTACAAGAAGAGCTATCCAACCCGATATCTATTAATGACACCTGGAAACAGATTAACAATCTTAGGAATTATAAACAGCACAAGAAGGTGAACAACTCATGGGTAGAAGAGGATAACGAAAGATTTCTAAATTGCATTGCGGTAGACAACAGATCAAATCCTGTTGCAGATTTCCCCACAACCTCACAGAATACAACAGATGCTGATAATTTCATCATGAATACTGATAACTTTAAATACGATCGTCAGAGAACAAACGTAAACTTTTCGATGTTTTGAACAGGATTTGGAACTCTGGTAATATCCCTCCTTCTTGGAGGAAAATCAGAGTGCAACCAATACCAAAGAAAAAGGAAACCATGGACATATCTAATTTTAGACCAATTTGTCTACTTCCGGTTTTTTTGAAATGTGTAGAAGGACTAATTAAGATCGAGATGGAGAAACACATTGACCGGGAAAGATTGATACCAGATCGCTCCTATGCTTTCCGTAAAAATTTCAGTACTACGATGTGCATTAATGAACTAATTAATGTCGTACAATATCACAGAGGTGAAAAACATAAACTGGTGGCAGCATGCTTGGATATTAGTAAGGCTTATGATTTTGTGAACACTAATAAACTCGAGAGAAAGCTCCGAAATATGGGTTTCAATGAAAAGCTGATTGCCTGGATAGTATCATACCTGAATGATAGAACTCTAATTCTTGGTCATGCGGAAAGGAAAATTGCTGAAGGTTTGGCTCAGGGTAGTGGTCTCAGCCCACTACTATTCAACCTCTACACGGCAGATTTACACAAACTTGAGGATGAAAATTGCTACATTTTCCAGTTCGCCGATGACTTTTTCCTACTGGTTTTTGATAACACGTGGGATGACGCCAAATTAAGGTTGCAGACGAAGATTGCTGACTTTGTAACGCAATGCCGCACGCTGAACTTGAAAATCAACCTTGAGAAGACTAACGTGACCACTTTTGGAAAACGCGGCGCACAGGTGAATATCATCGTAGAGGGCACACAAATACAAGAGGTCAGGCAGATTTGCTACTTAGGAAGAGTAATATCTTCCAACAACTCGATAATGCCCCATGTTGATAAGATAGTGGAGAAGGTTAACAGAACGAGTTTCTTCCTGAACGCTATAAGTGGTTGCACTTATGGAATAGATCCCAAAAGGGCCCTCATATTCTACAAGGCTTTCATACGCTCTAAAATTGAATACGCTGCTTCATCATTTGCCAACATAAGTAAGACAGCATTGGCCAAACTCCAGAGCACAAACAACGCTCATTTGAGAAGAGCCCTTGGACTGATCAGATCAACCCCCGTTCATGTTATATACCATCTGGCCGGTGAACTGCCTACCAAATATAGACTGCAATTGGCAACTGTAGGAATTGGTGAAGGTCATCCAATTGGAACTTGTAACAGCAGAATTGTTCTCCTGGAGAAGACATTCGACACCAGTTACCATAAAACGTATTGTAAGTACAAGGATGTTCTTTCCAACCTGGAACCCCTACGGGGAATGCAAATGGAATCTTCAAAACTGAAATTAGTGGGGGATTTCCATAACGCTGGCAAACGGGAGATGAATACTGAAATGGTCGGACAGATTTTTAAGGAGAAATTCCACAATCTGAAGAGTAAGGGAATGGATATCATATTCACTGATGGCTCTGTCAAGGGTGACCATTCTGGTGGCGCTTTCTATCAACCAAGATCGGGGACTACAAGACTATTTAGGTTAACTCAGAATTTATCCTCCATGTCGATGGAACTCCTCATGATTGAGAAGGCTGTGGAATTTGCGAATACTCAGAGGATAGACAAATTGGTGATTTTTACGGACAGCAGAAGCGGCATATTGGCCTTTAACAGCCTCAAGAAAAATCAAATCTGTGAAAGGATTAGAAAGGCGATTATAGATGCAAAATCCCTGACGAACATTGAGATACACTACATCCCTTCTCATCTGGGAATACCCGGCAATGAACTTGTAGATGAAGCGGCGAAGAAGGCAGTTAATGAGGGACAAATTCTACAGGTGAAATGGACTCGGGAAGAAGCAATTAGAGAAATTGAAAGTAGAATTTGGAAAGAATGGGAGAGGGAGTATACTGATTTGAGTCGGTTGAAAGGCCGACAATACTACAGAATCTTCCCTGGCATGAACACCAAACCTTGGTTCTCGGATAAATCCCTGAAACTCAACCCGATACAAATCAAACAATTGAACAGGATAATTTCGGGTCACTCCTTTAGTCCACATTCTCTGCAGATGACGATTCACATATCTTATTCAACTGTACTCTCTACAACATCCAGAGGGCGGACTTTCCTCTGCTTGAACGATACAATAGCATCACCCAATTTTTTGGCGAAAGAGGTATAGAGGATTATATTACTTTAGTTGAATTCCTCGGTCGGATAGACAGGAAACTATGAGAACTGTTTTCTGAAATTATTGGTGGCTTTATATCCCTGGGATCAGCCAAGTAAATCTTCCATCCTTCGCTTATGCGAAGGGGCACGAAGTAATCTTAAACCGGAAAAAAAAATTAAAATCCACTTTGAGCACTAAATCTGAAATGTGTTATTAATAGCGAATCGAAAAACGAATCAATCTAAGTATTAAGTGTTCTTCAAAGTACTTTCTATGAAATGCTGTGATGTAACAAACCTTGAAGATTTGACAAATTTAACAAAGGTGTTTATGCTTAAAAAATTAAAAATGTTCGTTGAGCAGGAAAACTATAATATGTGATCGATAGGGTATTAATAGACAAATCGAACCGTATAAAGACTTTTTTCCTGAGTACTTGCTATTAGCCGGTATAACGTAACAAACTTTGACAAATTTGCAAAATTTAATGAAAAAGTTTTTATACTCAAAAATTTTTAAATATTCGTTGAGTAGCAAAACTAAAATATGTCATCGATAGGGGATCAATAGACAAATCGAACCGTATATAGATTATTTTCCTGAGTACTTGCTATTAGCCGGTATAACGTAACAAACTTTGACAAATTTGCAAAATTTAATGAAAAAGTTTTTATACTCAAAAATTTTTAAATATTTGTTGAGTAGTAAAACTAAAATATGTCATCGAAAGGGGATCAATAGACAAATCGAACCGTATATAGATTATTTTCCTGAGTACTTGCTATTAGCCGGTATACCGTAACAAACTTTGACTAATTTGCAAAATTTAATGAAAAAGTTTTTATACTCAAAAATTTTAAAATATTCGTTGAGCAGCAAAACCAAAATACGTCATCGATAGGGGATCAATAGACAAATCGAACCGTATATAGATTATTTTCCTGTGTACTTGCTATTAGCCGGTATACCGTAACAAACTTTGACAAATTTGCAAAATTTAATGAAAAAGTTTTTATACTCAAAAATTTTTAAATATTTGTTGAGCAGCAAAACCAAAATATGTCATCGATAGGGGATCAATAGACAAATCGAACCGTATATAGATTATTTTCCTGAGTACTTGCTATTAGCCGGTATACCGTAACAAACTTTGACAAATTTGCAAAATTTAATGAAAAAGTTTTATACTCAAAAAATTTTAAATATTTGTTGAGCAGCAAAACCAAAAATGTCATAATAGTTATAGGGCATATATATATAAAAATTTGATTGACCGTATATACATTTTTTAATTGGCCACATATGCACATAGACAAATCGAACCGTATATATAGATTTTTTTCCTGAGTACTTGCCATAAGACGGTATAACGTAACAAACTTTGACAAATTTGCAAAATTTAATGAAAAAGTTTTTATACTCAAAAATTTTAAAACATTCGTTGAGCAGCAAAACTAAAATATGTCATCGATAGGGGATCAATAGACAAATCGAACCGTATATAGGTTATTTTCCTGAGTACTTGCTATTAGCCGTATAACGTAACAAACTTTGACAAATTTGCAAAATTTAATGAAAAAGTTTTTATACTCAAAAATTTTTAAATATTCGTTGAGTAGCAAAACTAAAATATATCATCGATAGGGGATCAACAGACAAATCGAACCGTATATAGATTTTTTTCATGAGTACTTGCCATAAGATGGTATAACGTAACAAACTTTGGAAAATTGGCAAATTGCCAAATTTAATGAAAAAGTTGTTATACTAAAAAATGTTTAAATATTCGTTGAGCAGCAAAACCAAAATATGGCATCGATAGGGATCAATAGACAAATCAAACCATATATAGATTTTTTCCTGAGTACTTGCCATAAGACGGTATAACGTAACAAACTTTGGCAAATTGACAAATTTAATGAAAAAGTTTTTATACTAAAAAATTTTTAAATATTCGTTGAGCAGCAAAACAAAATATGTCATCGATAGGGATCAATAGACAAATCAAACCATATATAGATTTTTTTCCTGAGTACTTGCTATTAGCCGGTATACCGTAACAAACTTTGGAAAATTGGCAAATTGACAAATTTAATGAAAAAGTTTTTATACTAAAAAATTTTTAAATATTCGTTGAGCAGCAAAACCAAAATATGGCATCGATAGGGATCAATAGGCAAATCGAACCATATATAGATTTTTTCCTGAGTACTTGCCATAAGACGGTATAACGTAACAAACTTTGGCAAATTGGCAAATTTAATGAAAAAGTTTTTATACTCAAAAATTTTTATATATTCGTTGAGCAGCAAAACCAAAATATGTCATCGATAGGGGATCAATAGACAAATCGAACCATATATAGATTTTTTTCCTGAGTACTTGCTATTAGCCGGTATACCGTAACAAACTTTGACAAATTTGCAAAATTTAATGAAAAAGTTTTTATACTCAAAAATTTTTAAATATTTGTTGAGCAGCACAACCAAAATATGTCATCGACAGGGGATCAATAGACAAATTGATTCGTATATAGGAACAAAATTTATATACGGTTCGATTTGTTTATTAATACCCTTTCGATTACATATTATAGTTTTGCTGCTCAACGAATATTTTAAAATTTTGTACTACAACAACTTTTTCATTAAATTTGTGAATTTTTCAAATTTTTTTCCATTATACCGTCTTATGGCAAGTACTCAGGAAAAAAATCTATATACAGTTCGATTTGTCTATTGATCCCTTATCGATGACATATTTTAGTTTTGTGGCTCAACAAATATTTTAAAATTTTTTAGTATAAAAAGTTTTTCATTAAGTTTGCAAATTTTTCAAAGTTTGTTACGGTACACCGGCTAATGGAAAGTACTCGGGGATAAAATCTATATACGGTTCGATTTGTCTATTGATTTCCTATCGATCACATATTGTACTTTTGCTGCTCAACGAATATTTTAAAATTTTTGAGTATAAAAACTTTTTCATTAAATTTGCGAATTTTTCAAATTTTTTTACGTTATACCGTCTTATGGTAAGTACTCAGGAAAAAAATCTATATACAGTTCGATTTGTATATTGATCCCCTATTAATGACATATTTTAGTTTTGCTGCTCAACGAATATTTTAAAATTTTTTAGTATAAAAACTTTTTCATTAAATTTTGCAAATTTGTCAAAGTTTGTTACGGTATACCGGCTAATAACAAGTGCTCAGGAAAAAAATCTATATACGATTCGATTTGTCTATTGATCCACTATCGATGACATATTTTAGTTTTGCTGCTCAACGAATATTTAAAAATTTTTGAGTATAAAAACTTTTTCCTTATATTTTGCAATTTTGTCAAAGTGTGTTACGTTATACCGTCTTATGGCAAGTACTCAGGAAAAAAATCTATACATGGTTCGATTTGTCTATTGATCCTCTATCGATCACATGTTGTAGTTTTGCTGCTCAACAAATATTTTAAAATTTCTTAGTATAAAAACTTTTTCATTTAGTTTGCAAATTTTTCAAAGTTTGTTACGGTACACCGGCTAATGGAAAGTACTCAGGGATAAAATCTACACATGGTTCGATTTTTCTATTGATTCCCTATCGATCACATGTTGTAGTTTTGCTGCTCAACGAATATTTTAAAATTTTGTACTATAACAACTTTTTTATCAAATTTGCGAATTTTTCTAAGTTTGTTACAGTACACCGGCTAATGGAAAGAAGTCGGGGATAAAATCTATACACAGTTCGATTTGTATATTGATCCCCTATTGATGACATATTTTAGTTTTGCTGCTCAACGAATATTTTAAAATTTTTTAGTCTAAAAACTTTTTCATTAAATTTTGCAATTTGCCAATTTTATAAAGTTTGTTACGTTATACCGTCTTATGGAAAGTACTCAGGGATAAAATCTATATACGAATCAATTTGTCTATTGATTCCCTGTCGATGACATATTTTGGTTTTGCTGCTCAACAAATATTTTAAAATTTTTGAGTATAAAAACTTTTTCATTAAATTTGCCAATTTGCCAAAGTTTGTTACGTTATACCGGCAAGTACTCAGGAAAAAAATCTATATATGGTTCGATTTGTCTATTGATCCCCTATCGATGCCATATTTTGGTTTTGCTACTCAACGAATATTTAAAAATTTTTTAGTATAAAAACTTTTTCATTAAATTTGTCAATTTGCCAATTTTCCACAGTTCGTTACGTTATACCGCCTTATAGCAAGTACTCAGGAAAATAATCTATATATGGTTTGATTTGTCTATTGATCCCCTATCGATGACATATTTTGGTTTTGCTGCTCAACGAATATTTTAAAATTTATGAGTATAAAAACTTTTTCATTAAATTTTGAAAATTTGTCAAAGTTTGTTACGTTATACCGTCTTATGGCAAGTACTCAGGAAAAAAATCTATATACGGTTCGATTTGTCTATTGATCCCCTATCGATGACATATTTTGGTTTTGCTGCTCAACGAATATTTAAAAATTTTTGAGTATAAAAACATTTTCATTAAATTTTGCAAATTTGTCAAAGTTTGTTACGTTATACCGTCTTATGGCAATTACTCAGGAAAAAATCTATATATGGTTCGATTTGTCTATTGATCCTCTATCGATGACATATTTTGGTTTTGCTGCTCAACGAATTTTTAAAAAATTTTTGAGGATAAAAACTTTTTCCTTATATTTTTTCTAATAGCAAGTACTCAGGAAAAAAAATCTATATACGGTTCTATTTGTCTATTGATCCTCTATCGATGACATATTTTGGTTTTGCTGCTCAACGAATATTTAAAAATTTTTGAGTATAAAAACTTTTTCATTAAATTTTTGAGTATAAAAACTTTTTCATTAAATTTGCCAATTTGCCAAAGTTTGTTACGTTATACCGTCTTATGGCAATTACGCAGGAAAAAATCTATATACGGTTCGATTTGTCTATTGATCCCCTAGCGATGCCATATTTTGGTTTTGCTGCTCAACGAATATTTAAAAATTTTTTAGTATAAAAACTTTTTCATTAAATTTGTCAATTTGCCAATTTTCCAATGTTTGTTACGGTATACCGGCTAATAGCAAGTACTCAGGAAAAAAATCTATATATGGTTTGATTTGTCTATTGATCCCCTATCGATGACATATTTTGGTTTTGCTGCTCAACGAATATTTTAAAATTTTTGAGTATAAAAACTTTTTCATTAAATTTGCCAATTTGCCAAAGTTTGTTACGTTATACCGTCTTATGGCAAGTACTCAGGAAAAAAATCTATATACGGTTCGATTTGTCTATTGATCCCCTATCGATGACATATTTTGGTTTTGCTGCTCAACGAATATTTAAAAATTTTTGAGTATAAAAACTTTTTCATTAAATTTTGCAAATTTGTCAAAGTTTTGTTACGGTATACCGGCTAATAGCAAGTACTCAGGAAAATAATCTATATATGGTTTGATTTGTCTATTGATCCCCTATCGATGGCATATTTTGGGTTTGCTGCTCAACGAATATTTTAAAATTTTTGAGTATAAAAACTTTTTCATTAAATTTTGCAAATTTGTCAAAGTTTGTTACGGTATACCGGCTAATAGCAAGTACTCAGGAAAGTAATCTATATACGGTTCGATTTGTCTATTGATCCCTTATCGATGACATATTTTAGTTTTGTGGCTCAACAAATATTTTAAAATTTCTTAGTATAAAAACTTTTTCATTTAGGTTGCAAATTATTCAAAGTTTGTTACGGTACACCGGCTAATGGAAAGTACTCAGGGATAAAATCTATACATGGTTCGATGTGTCTATTGATTCCCTATCGATCACATGTTGTAGTTTTGCTGCTCAACGAATATTTTAAAATTTTGTACTATAACAACTTTTTCATCAAATTTGCGAATTTTTCTAAGTTTGTTACGGTACACCGGCTAATGGAAAGTACTCGGGGATAAAATCTATACACGGTTCGATTTGTGTATTGATCCCCTATCGATATTTTGGTTTTGCTGATCAACGAATATATTAAAATTTTTGAGTATAAAAACTTTTTCATTAAATTTGTCAATTTTGTCAAAGTTTGTTACGTTATACCGTCTTATGGTAAGTACTCAAGAAAAAAATCTATATACGGTTCGATTTGTCTATTGATCTCCTATCGATGACATATTTTGGTTTTGCTGCTCAACGCATATTTTAAAATTTTTGAGTATAAAAACTTTTTCATTAAATTTGCCAATTTGCCAAAGTTTGTTACAGTATACCGGCTAATAGCAAGTACTCAGGAAAATAATCTATATACGGTTCGATTTGTCTATTGATCTCCTATCGATGACATATTTTGGTTTTGCTGCTCAACGAATATTTAAAAATTTTTTAGTATAAAAACTTTTTCATTAAATTTGTCAATTTGCCAATTTTCCAAAGTTTGTTACGTTATACCGCCTTATGGCAAGTACTCAGGAAAAAAATCTATACATGGTTCGATTTGCCTATTGATCCTCTATCGATGACGTATTTTGGTTTTGCTGCTCAACGAATATTTTAAAATTTTTGAGTATAAAAACTTTTTCAGTAAATTTGCCAATTTGTCAAAGTTTGTTACGTTATACCGTCTTATGGCAAGTACTCAGGAAAAAAATCTATATACGATTCGATTTGTCTATTGATCCTCTATCGATGACATATTTTGGTTTTGCTGCTCAACGCATATTTTAAAATTTTTGAGTATAAAAACTTTTTCATTAAATTTTGAGAATTTGTCAAAGTTTGTTACGTTATACCGTCTTATGGCAAGTACTCAGGAAAAAAATCTATATACGGTTCGATTTGTCTATTGATCCCCTATCGATGACATATTTTGGTTTTGCTGCTCAACGAATATATTAAAATTTTTGAGTATAAAAACTTTTTCATTAAATTTTGCAAATTTGTCAAAGTTTGTTACGGTATACCGGCTAATAGCAAGTACTCAGGAAAATAATCTATATACGGTTCGATTTGTCTATTGATCTCCTATCGATGACATATTTTGGTTTTGCTGCTCAAGGAATATTTAAAAATTTTTTAGTATAAAAACTTTTTCATTAAATTTGTCAATTTGCCAATTTTCTAAAGTTTGTTACGTTATACCGCCTTATGGCAAGTACTCAGGAAAAAAATCTATACATGGTTCGATTTGCCTATTGATCCTCTATCGATGACATATTTTCAACGAATATTTTAAAATTTTTAAGTATAAAAACTTTTTCCTTAAATTTTACAATTTTGTCAAAGTTTGTTACGTCTTATGGCAAGTACTCAGGAAAAGAATCTATACATGGTTCGATTTGCCTATTGATCCTCTATCGATGACATATTTTGGTTTTGCTGCTCAACGAATATTTTAAAATTTTTGAGTATAAAAACTTTTTCAGTAAACTTGCCAATTTGTCAAAGTTTGTTACGTTATACCGTCTTATGGCAAGTACTCAGGAAAAAAATCTATATACGGTTCGATTTGTCTATTGATCCTCTATCGATGACATATTTTGGTTTTGCTGCTCAACGAATATTTTAAAATTTTTGAGTATAAAAACTTTTTCATTAAATTTTGAAAATTTGTCAAAGTTTGTTACCTTATACCGTCTTATGGCAAGTACTCAGGAAAAAAAATCTATATACGGTATATTTGCAAATTTGTCAAAGTTTGTTACGGTATACCGGCTAATAGCAAGTACTCAGGAAAATAATCTATATACGGTTCGATTTGTCTATTGATCCCCTATCGATGACATATTTTGGTTTTGCTGCTCAACGAATATTTTAAAATTTTTGAGTATAAAAACTTTTTCATTAAATTTTGCAAATTTGTCAAAGTTTGTTACGGTATACCGGCTAATAGCAAGTACTCAGGAAAAAAATCTTTATACGGTTCGATTTGTCTATTAATACCCTGTCGATCACATATTATAGTTTTCCTGCTCAACGAACATTTTTAATTTTTTAAGCATAAACACCTTTGTTAAATTTGTAAAATCTTCAAAGTTTGTTACATCACAGCATTTCATAGAAAGTACTTTGAAGAACACTTAATACTTAGATTGATTCGTTTTACGATTCGCTATTAATAACACATTTCAGATTTAGTGCTCAAAGAGGATTTTAATTTTTATTTGGATATTTAAATATTTCACAAATATATCAATGAGTTTGTTATGGTTTGTTATCTTTTTGCTTACGTTTTTTATGTATTTTCTTCTTTGTTTATATTTTTTATGTACTTATCCACGTGTATACACAAAAAAGTACATTTCCGTGCAACTCTATAAAAAGTTTGCCAAAAATCCCCCTGTTTGTTTTCTTCTTGTACGTGATATTTAAATATTTCACAAATATATCAATGAGTTTGTTATGGTTTGTTATCTTTTTGTTTACGTTTTTTATGTATTTTCTTCTTTGTTTATATTTTTTTTATTTACTTATCCACGTGTATACACAAAAAAGTACCTTTCCATGCAACTCTGAAAAAAAGTTTGATAAAGTTGAAAAAAGTTTGTTAAAAAGTTTGTTTTCTTCATAGAGATGTCTACATA
The DNA here is from genome assembly GCF_022045245.1 of Lucilia cuprina. Classification (NCBI taxonomy): domain Eukaryota; kingdom Metazoa; phylum Arthropoda; class Insecta; order Diptera; family Calliphoridae; genus Lucilia; species Lucilia cuprina. Next base: position 68,315,173 of record NC_060952.1, read on the forward strand.
TAGAAACTTTTGTTTCAGAAAATACGTGTTTATTGCATTGATTTGTTTTTGTACGAATGAGAAGAATAACAAAACAAGTTTCCGAGTACGAGAAACTACGTACCGAGAGAGACATGAATGATATTTTTTCTGTCTCACGCAAAATCAAAATTTCCCAAAAAAGATTCCCAGTGTGGACCGGTACTTAGATTATTCAAGTGGGTTTCTTATTTATATTGCTTTAGGTAGTAAAGCACACTGGGTATATCTAGTATAAAATAAAATAACAAAAATGCTTCTATGAAATTTTATGAGACAATAATGAAATTCAGCATAACAAGTTTTCCTTCTATCTTTTTCATTCTACTAAATATCATGAGAATTAGTCTATAACTGGCCCTACCCATATAAGATCCACTTCAAAAAATAACTTTAACATTCATAACAAAAATAAAAATACCAATGCTACATATAACTTGATTAAATTTTATATTAAGCAAAATCACTCTACTAAATTTTAAAATGATGGGCTCATAATTGATTCCTATTCCCTATATAAGATTCGATTGAGAAAATGATTTCAACGCTCGTCGTTAAGCTATAAGATGTAAAACACATGTGAAAATACATATGTAAATTTTTCGATTAAAGCGTGCTCTTCTTTCGTGTGACAAACATAAACAGCTGTTTTTTGAAATACAATTTTTCAAAAATAAATAAATTTCAGAAAATGAATAAAGAACATAAAAAGTAAGTATTTTTTAATTTTTAATAAACAAATTTATAATTTTAACAATTTTTACACATTACATTTATAAAATACATGTCGTCTAATACCACCTTTATTCATATTAACCAGAATACGAAAATAAACTAAGCAAAATGTTTGCAATTGTTTTGTTTTGATTTCATGTACACATCATGTTCATCATGAGAGCTTTGCTGAAAACTTTCCAGCAAAACATTTTCGTTGACGTTTACTAAATGTTTTGCTTATTACAAAAACACTGTTGAGTAAAATGAAAAGATGACATACATACATACATACATACATACATACATACATACATACATACATACATACATACATACATACATACATACATACATAAACACATCACTATTCTTCTTCTTTTTATGAGCAATATCAGTTGGTTTGCTCTCATCTTGAAGAACAATATCAAATCAATTGCTGCTCAGCCCAGCGGAATTTTTTCCACTTACATCTACCAACTGAGACCAAAGACAATGTAGATGAGACGATGGCCTAGGCCGTACGATGGGTAAATGTAAGCTTACGATGGACATTGTAAGCGAAGGTCGGAAGGCCAGCAGCGGCTGGGAATCGAACCAAGGGACACTCATATTTCATGTTTCGTGATCAACACTCTAACCACTTAAGCCACATCACATTTATTCAGTCTAATGTTAGTTTTATGCTACTAACACCTTTTTCAGATTAGTCCAATCCTACCGACATTGTAAGTTGATAAGGGTAAAATAAATGAAAAAAGGAATAATAAAACGAGATGAAATAAATGTGCATTTAATTTTATAATAGAATTGGAATTATACTGATCTGAATCCGATGCTAGTTGTATGCTCTTCACAAAATTTTCCTATTGACATATTAGTATACAATCAGATGCGTTTTAATTTGTAATAACCTGTGGACTGCTGGGAATGTCTGTGCGCGACGTTTTTAAAATACACTTAGAAATACAAGAAAAAAATTTTGAGAAAGCCGAATTAATGTAGGAGAACATGAGAGAACAGTTGATAGTTTTTGATATATAGGCGCAATTTACATGAAGACTTTTCAGACGTCTGTTATTTCCAATTCTCTTTTGAAAATCTTCAAAAAAAATCATGAACATTTATACGGTGATTTTTTACATGCAACTATGCATGTCTTTTTTTGATGTTTAATTGTATAATCCTTTTTAATTACTTATTCGTAGTAAAAATAAAATGAAATTTTTAACATAAAAACATTTTAATTTGATTTAAAAAAATTTAATTACACGCTATAGTATTTTTTTAATGTTTTCATGTAAAAAAAGACATAATTATTTATTTTATATGAGCATAATATCAACAGTACGAATCAGTTTAAAGAGGAATGTCAAAAACAATCATGAAAATCCCAAATCATGTTTGTTTTCTTACCCCCCATTCTCCTCTTCCCCGCTCACCACCAATCTGCGACAAACATGAAAACAGACGTCTGGGCAAACATGAAAAAAAAATCATCGTGTAAATTGGGTGATAGACTTTGATATACGCTGGCTGTCAAAATTCATAATAAATATTTGACAATTAGCATATACTTTATTTTTTTATTAGTATACTTTTATATTGGATTGAATTTGATAGAGAGATTTTGGCTCGTCAGTGATAAGATTTAATAATTTTCTGAAGAGGGTCTTATAATGTGCAAAGAATAATAAGAAATTGGACTATGACATTGTTTTACAACAATAACAAATCCTCTCCACACATACGAGTTTTGTGTGAATTCAACACACTGGTAAAAGTCCAAATCACTCTACCAATACGTCAAAATTTTTTCGCGAAAATATGAAGATAATTTACCTTCTTACACATTTTCTTACCCGCACAACACATTTTTAAATTTTTTTGCACATTTTTACACCATTAAATGACCCGAAATAGTTTTATTTTTTGTAAACGAGAAATATATTTTTTTGACAATTAATTTTTGAGGAATTTTAATAAAACTATAAAAAACAAAGTTGTAAATTTTGGTATTGAAAATGGGAAATATATATATAAAATAAACATAATATTTTGCAAATATGAGTATAAACAAATTAAAAAATCTATTTACTAAATGTTTACAGATCAAATTTGCAATAAAAAAATAAAAATATATGCGAAAGTATACATTTAAATGTTTTATATTTTTCCTAAAAATTTTAAGTACATTGTAAAAAAAAAAGTTTGTTGTTGTAGTACACACCCTAGAACGATGAAATCTGGAATAACATGTATGCTAACCGATTTCTACACTTCCAACTTAAAGTTCTATATAGGTTTTTATCGTGCACAAGATCGTCCGATAGCACTTATATATCATTTTATATATACGGCCATAATAACATTTTTTGTAAAAAAAAGTTTGATGTTGTAGTACACACCCAAGAACGATGAAAACCGGAAAAAATGTATGCCATCCGATTTCTACACTTCCAACTTAAAGTTCTATATAGGTTCTTATCGTGCACAAGATCGTCCGATAGCAGTTATATATAATTTTATATATACGGTCATAATAACATTTTTTGTAAAAAAAAATTTGTTGTTGTAGTACACACCCTAGAACGATGAAATCCGGGAAAAAATGTATGCCATCCGATTTCTACACTTCCAACTTAAAGTTCTATATAGGTTTTTATCGTGCACAAGATCGTCCGATATCATTTATATATCATTTTCTATATATGACCATAGTAACATTTTTTGAATGTTTTTTATTAAAAGGTATTCTGTAACGATATAATAAATTTATATTTTATCAGATTTGTTCCTTTCCACATTTATATACATACTTTAATTGATCAAAAATATTTTTTTTATGTAAATCATGAAAATAATTTTTTTTTTGAATTTTTTCCACGTGCGTAAACATATATTGAAAATGTAAATAATGAAAACGAGTTTTTGCGTCTTTTCCACGTGCAGAAACACATATTTGTAAACAAAAATAACTCACCACACCAAAAAAAAATGTTTATTTTGATAAAACAGCTGTTACGGTTTGTTTTGTTTTTCGTCGGGTTATTTTCTTTATGTGCGTAACAATGAAAACGAGTTTTTGCTTCTTTTTCACGTGCAGAAACACATATTTGTAAACAAAAATAACTCACCACACCAAAAAAATGTCTATTTTGATAAAACAGCTGTTAAGGTTTATTTATTTTTCGTCGGGTTGTTTTCTTTATGTGCGTTAATATTTCAATGTTTTTTCTCGACTTGAATGTTACAGAACATGTTCATAGTTAAACATTATTTTATAATGGAAAGAAATATTTAAAATAAAAAGTTTTAATTTGTATATCTGTTTAAACAGATGCTTGCTAATTAATGTGTTTTAATATAAAAGCTCTTTGATTCAATACGGTCTGTGCATTTATCAAAATAATAGAGAAACTAAATTTAATTTGATTTCCGAAACCTGTAGAAACACATTTTTGGAAAATACAACCATGCATTTCACTACAGTCAAGTAACGAGTAATTGGTATTTACTCGTTGTTATATATTTGCAGAAAGATTTGCCAACAGAGACTTGCGCCGACTAAGCCTAGCCGCCGAACAAAATGTTAAAGCCGCCGCCGCCGAAAATTTTTCAGCTTAATACGGCTTTAAAATTTCGTCATAATATTTTGTACAATTTACAGAACACTCGCTAAATTTATGGAATTTTACAATATAAAATTAATTTGTTTTCATTTAAGCAAGTTTTCTTTTATCTCATAATAAGCCGCTCATTGAAATTTGGCCGGTGTAGAACTTTGCTCAACGTTCGACGTATATGCTTCGCCTCAGATATTTTCGCGTTTTTACGCGCCTAATTCGAGTCGCTGCTACTTCAAACCAGCTTCGTTGACATCAAACCAGCTTCGTTGACGTCAACCGGAGCTACACCTTTTTACATTGCTTGTATGTCATACCGTAAAGGGCTAGGGTATCGAACATGTGTATTTGAAATGGGAAGTGCAGTTGATGTCAATTCTGCCGACTGCGAAAAGAAATTCTGCTAGAATTTTTCGCGCCAAACTGTTTTCTGCATGTGTGTGTGCAAATAAATAATTGTTTACTAACAATTGAAATTAATAATAAGATTGTATGGTATAATAATACTATACCGAGAGTCATTGTGCAAAGAAACAGGAAGTGTTGGGTTTAATTTAGTTAAATTGTTAATAACTATGTTGAAAATGGCGATGTTTGTTTTTGTTTAATACCCAAAAGTGTTTATTGAAATCTAGATTTGGCATATTTGTGAGATCTAGAAGATTAAAAAATGTAAGTAATGGTGTTAATTAATTATTTGTTTATAAAGAACGTCTTTATTTTCAAGAAAGAGGAGTCATCGTGATGGTCTCCTGGAAAAATGCCCACAAGAGAGTGGAAATTGTATACCTCCCTATTCATCTAGGCGGGTGGTGGTCGGTCGGCTTGTGGTGACATGGTATATTATCATCTAGAGGCAATGGACGGAAGCTGATTGTCGCATTTAGGGGGTAACCTTGGGATACATACTTATTATACCATTGATCTCAGCAGAATCACTAACACACACCCATAATAATAGAGCGCGATATCTGGTGTGCCTTTCAGTAAAGCTCTTGTTGTCTCCAAACACTATGGTGGCCGAACATTTACAAGAAACAATTGTTCAGCCGTAACGTTACTGACTGACTGATTCATCATCGCACAGCCTAAACGGTTTTAGCTAAAGAGCTAAAATTTGGACAGGAGGTTGGTCTCCCACCAAATAGATCCACTAAGACGGGATTTTTGGAAATAGGGGGTTAAAAATGGTAAATTCGGTAACCTCATATCTCCTAAACTGTAAAAAATACAAAAACAGTTTAAAGCTTATCGTCGTTCATTAAAAAAAAAAAGCGGACAGGTATTATCCGGTAATTTTTTCAAATTCGGCCCCTTTAGGGAATAAACGGGTAAAAACTGTAATTTGGTACTTCTTTTGCACCCCATGTATCTTTTAAACCAGAGAACATTAAAAAAATATTTTTGAATCCTTCATAACACGACGAATGTTTATTTATTTTTGGTACTTTTTTATGAAACATTGTTTTTGGTTTATTAACTTATAGTATAAGTCATATAGTAGTATATAGGCGAAACTAATTGTCAAGGACCTAAGTCCCTTGTCAAAGACCTAACTGGTGAGAATGTATTAGTAGAAGCACAAAAATAAACACAGTTGTTCAAAAATTACTAAATAAAAAATGTATTTTTTGGACGTTATTCTTTGTGTGTTATTAATGAAATTTTATATGGCAGTGAATGAAAATATTAGTTATTTATTGTTTTGAAAAGATATATTATCTCAAAACGTATTATAAACACGTCTTTTTGTTATTTTTTTGTTGAATTAAAAAAAGTATGTAAAATACTTTTTTAATTTTCAATACTAAAATGTACAGCTTTTCATTTTTCAATTTTAATTAAAATAAAATGTCAAAGAATAAAAAATATTTTTTTTCGTTTGTAAAATATAAATTAATTTCGGGGTTTTAAATAAATGAAAAGTGTTGAAAAAAATAATAAACATTAAGTTTAAGTGATGAGAAAAACTAATAAGTGGTAATATCCTCGCAATTTTGTGAAGAAAATTTTATGTTTAGTGAGTGCGTTTAATTCTCACAAGTTTGTTTTATTCTCTCAGAGCTCGTCTGTGTGAAGAGAATAAAAATGTTTCTTTGAAAACCCCTTCAGTTTCGCCTATATGTACTACTATATGGTATAAGTCTTATACATATGAATACATAATAACGGGCTCCCAATACGATGTTGCAACTTTCTGGAACAGATTTTTTGTTTCGTTAATGGGAAGGAAAAAAGTACCAAAAGGGGTAAAAACGGGAAATTTGATTTTATTCAAGAAACTCTAAATATGATAATGGGGTGTTTTTCGAAACACCGGTACCAAGTGATATTTTTTGGTACTTTTTCATTCTCCAACTGGTACTTTTTGAGTTTTCTATGATATTGAAATCGAAACATGAAATTGTATATCAGGAAAACCGTTGTAGTTAGAATGATTAAAATCGTCAAGTTTCTTATTTATAATGCTTTTAGGGTAGCAGAGCACACTGGGTATAGCTAGTAAATAAACAATTTTATTTTTGTTTTTACGTTATTGATCATTTTCATAATGCAAAATTTTTTAGAAACTGATTTTCTGCAAGATGTTTTATATGGAGGATATAGTTAAATATCGGCTGATCCTCGTAAAACTTGGAGAAAGGATTTGTTTTTAATTTTTAAGAATTTTTTATTCATACCTCGTAAAACTTGGAGAAAGGATTTGTTTTTAATTTTTAAGAATTTTTTATTCATACCTGCATATATTCTCACACAACTTTTGAGCTTGCTCTGTTTTGCTGTTATAAACAATATATTTGCTTCCAAATCCCACTTTCTGATCTCTCGGATTCCGTTTTTATTTCAAATCGTTGAAAATTTAAAAACTAAACGTAGTTGAAAACTTAGCCGGCTTACAGTCGATTTTAAGACGCCGCCGACATATTTAGTGACAGTCGCCGCCGCCGTTAATATTTGTCGGCGCAGGGCTCTGTTTGCCAATTTTGCTGTAAAAAAGAAATTCACCTAGACGATATATTTGATCCTCTGCGGCGTTTGGGAAATTATTAACTGAACCGGGGTCCATATACTCATCATAACCCATAAATTAAAAAATCAAGAAATAATTTTAAGAAAAATCAATTAACTACAACAAAGACTTTCTTTTACCTAGAAATATAAAATTAAATTTTTAGTAAAGATGTCGGAACTTCAGTCGTCGCTGTTGTTGAAAAAACAATTGGCAGGTAAGTTTTGTGCCAATGTCCAAAATAAAAGGCATAGATGTATTTATTTGACCGTAAAATTTTGTTCGCATTCTGTGATGAAAATATAAATGTCTACATTTAAATTGCAAAAAAAAGGTTTATTTTTTTACTAAAAATACTTTTTCCTTTGCTACCGGTAGAATAGAAATAAGGAAAAATGGTTACAAATCGATTAGCCAGGAATTGCCACATTTATAATGAATGCGTGATTGAAATTTATACCGCATGTTTTTAAGTCTGCAGATTGTCCGTCCGACTGCCGACATTTTCATCTGCATAGTTTTTGTCTTCAAATCAGTCATAGACATATCGACCTCCGCCTACCTCAGTTTTCGTTTTTCATTGTGTTGCTTCTCTTCGTCTTTGTTTTCTGATTTTAGTATTGTTGTTATTTGTTGTTTAAGGTCAGACCGGTCAGATACACATGTTCCTTCTTTGATCTATAGTTGACCAAGTTTATTTAATTTTTTTGTCAAGCAGTTTTAATTTTTATTTCGTCTTATTTTTGTTTTGACAAAATTTTTACAAGTGAGTCATTACGAAGTTTTCGATATTCAAGGGCAATGACCTTGTTGTTTCATGTGCGTTTCAACAAACGAACACATGAGAAAGCAAAACAGGATACAAGAACTCCACACTACATCATACTAAATAATTATGATGCTGTCGAATGAATATACCTGCTACATACAGACGTATGTATATATGTGTAAGTGCATTTGTATACAGTTCTCGTAAACAAAGAACATTTATTGTCACATAATTAAAAAATAAATACCTACTTGTCCTATAAAAAATAATAAGTAACTATATTCTAAATAATAGTTCAAAACTCTATGTACAGAAAAAAATTAAGTGTATTTTCAATTACCAAAATTATTATTTTTTATTAAAGTTCAACATGCCAGAAAAACCTCATTTAATTTGTATAATTTTTTCGGGACGCATGAGAAACTACAGTAGAAATTGCACATTGTATACTTAGTTGCTTTAGAACCAGGATCGGCAGACATATACTACTACATTTTGCACTTGTATAAGTAAACGAGCGAAAAAACAAGAAATGAGAAATCATTATACTCTCATCTCTACAAAAATGCATGTATGGAAAACTGATATTTAGAAATAATATTAATGTAAGACAAAACTAATATTTTTTAGTTTTGCACATATTTATTTTAAATATTAAAATATATGTATATAAAAACACAAATTTGAGCTTTTTAACTATATTTGTAATTAAATATATACATATTAAAGGTAAAAATTAAACAAAAGTTCATTAAATTTTGGTTAATTATTATAATTTGCAAATTATGTTGAAAGAAAAAACATTTTAAAAAGTTAATAATTCTAAAAACTACTAAATATGTAGTGTAGATACTAAAAAGGCACAACAATAACCGACACAACCTTCTTCTATGACAGCTCAAATGAGACTGAATTGTGTTTGCTATGCGTGGGAGTAATCTGTGTAAATTTAGTAACGGCCAAAAAACACTGTATATAGGAGTTGCCGATCGTGGCTTTAGAACCAAGTGGGTTATTAATTCCAAAATCATCCGTATAAAGATAATAGGGTATTAATGTCTTATTTGGGTACAGTTGTTTTTTTTTTCACAAATCTCCTTGAATGAAATTAACACAATTTATGTTCTTTTCTACTTCTTTCATATGTGTTATTACATCGTCCAAATAGTTGTTTTGCTCAAAAAGCTTTTGAATCTGAAATTTTAGCGGCATTAGAACTCCTTTAGAATCTCGATTATTGTTTATTACAAATTCATCAACTGTCCCTAAGAGATTGTTATCTTTCTTTGTTTTTTCTAATACAAATTTAGACCTTGCATCTGAAAAAATATCTTTTACATCATCGAGATTAATAGTTTTATCAATTAAACTCTTATTAACACATTCTTTAATAAAGTTAACGATGGGATTATAAATTAATTCTGTTACTGATGTTCGAATGCAGTTGATGACGGAACGGGAAATGTTGTTGAATGAATTTAATTTAATTATAAATTTGTTAGCAGAATTTCCGATTTCCTTTAAACTTTCTTCATAACAAAATTCTAATCGTGATGCAGATCCTTTAGAATCTCGATTATTGTTTATTACAAATTCATCAATTGTCCCTAAGAGATTGTTATCTTTCATTGTTTTTTGTAATACAAATTTAGATCTTGCATCTGAAAAATATCTTTTACATCATCGAGATTAATAGTTTTATCAATTAAACTCTTATTAACACATTCTTTAATAAAGTTAACGATGGGATTATAAATTAATTCTGTTACTGATGTTTGAATGAAGTTGATGACGGAACGGGAAATGTTGTTGAATGAATTTAATTTAATTATAAATTTGGTAACAGAATTTCCGACTTCCTTTAAACTTTCTTCATAACAAAATTCTAATCGTGATGCATTTATATTCACATCTTGAATGTTGGTGTTACACTCTGTTTCAGAATGTAACACTTTTTCTTTATTAAATGTATTTTCAAAAACACTTTCAACATACATTGGCGCAGAAATTTCATTAATTCTTTCGAAATGTTTCAAGATGTGGCGTTTAAAGACGTATTTGGAGTTGAATTGTTGTAACAGTTTTTGAACCGAAAAATTTTGCATTGAATAAAGGAATGCATATTTGTTCAATTCACAATCCAGTTGTATATTGTACCTACTAAAGTTAAGTAACAGTGATTGTGAACAGATCTTTGCAGCAAGTCATAAGTTTATGTTCTCAATGAAAAAAACAAAAACAAAACAAATACACATAACAATGTCAAATAAAAAAAATCAAAAAATATTAAATTAATTAAAAATGCGAAATAAACCAAATTAATTTCTTTGAATTTTCAATTCTTTTATTTTCTTTATTCCACATTTTTATTCCCACGATCGGCAACTCCTATACACAGTGTTTTTGGGCCGTTACTAAATTTACACAGATTACTCACACGCATAGAAAACATAATTCAGTCTCATTTGAGCTGTCATAGAAGAAGGTTGTGTCGTCGCTCGTTTCTTGCTTTTGCAATGAAAATGAACGAAAGTATATTAATGAAGGGATGGATAATACTAATTATTGTTTTGCTTTTTTAGTAACTACATATTTAGTAGTTTTTAGAATTATTAACTTTTTAAAATGTTTTTTCTTTCAACATAATTTGCAAATTATAATAATAAACCAAAATTTAATGAACTTTTGTTTAATTTTTACCTTTAATATGTATATATTACAAATATAGTTAAAAAGCTCAAATTTGTGTTTTTATATACATATATTTTAATATTTAAAATAAATATGTGCAAAACAGGGCACAAAATATTTACTACTTTCAAACTAAGAAATATTAGTTTTGTGTTACATTAAGATTATTTCTAAATATCAGTTTTCCATACATGAATTTTTGTGGAGATGAGAGTATAATGATTTCTCATTTCTTGTTTTTTCGCTCTTTCACTTATACAAGTGCAAAATGTAGTAGTATATGTCTGCCGATCCTGGTTTTAAACTAATAAATAAATTGTTTTTAATAAAATTTTAGTTTTTTTGTTTTTGTAAACAGCTGTTTGTTTTTGATTTCAGTCTTACCGCTTTATCGTTTTTTATGCTAAAATCGTTTGAATTTTTGTTTATATGTTGAAATAAACAATTGGCAACACTAAAATTTCTTACAACATTCGAAAAACATATGAAAAATTGTCGTATGAGTTGTATAGAGCTTTTGCATAGAAAATACCAACAACATTGTTATGACTATTGTAGCAGCTGCTGACATACAACGCTACAACATCGATTGTGAATTGAACAATTATTTATATGGTCGAAATAGGTTTTGCCGCAATTAAATTCTTCTTCACATAAACAACATTTAATAAAACCCATGGTTATTTACCTTTTAAAAATTCTTTATTATCTCATAAACTATTAAATCTTTTCTAAAAAATTTTTTTCTCGTCAAGATAAAATGTGTATAACTTATTTTTTATTAAAAGTGTTGTATAAATTAAACAAAAATGTTTATAAAAAAGCGTTTACAAAAATTTTTGAACGATACTTTTGTTTTGTTTTGAAACATTGTTTTTTTAATACCAGAAAAAATTAAATAATACATTTTCAAGCAATTGAGTAATTGAATAAAATATAATCGTAATTGACGGTATTTAAAATTTGTGCAGAAATGCAGAAGTCATGAGAACTGGTTCATCTACTGTAAACATCGAAATAGGGTCAAGCATATTATCAGAAAATTAAAGAGAAAAAATAGTTTGTTGAGGTTTAACAGTACTGATACTTCTTCCATCTGGAAAACACTTAGAAATATAGGTTGCTGTGATGACAATCACATTTCTACCTCTGAGGATCCTCATACTTTAAATCAACATTTTTTATCAAATCAATCTAACGATTTTTGTACCTTAAATTCCATGTCTGACCCAGGTATTTTTTCGTTTAGTATCTTCCCAGGTATTTTTTTCGTTTAGTATCTTCGTCTCAGACGATTTGATTGAAGCTTTTGCTAGTGTTAAGTCTAATGCTATTGGGAATGACAATATACCCATGAAGTTCTTGAGAATTCTATATCCATATTTGGAGAGACTTCTACTTCATATTTACAATACTATTACCATGACATCTATATTTCCCACGGCTTGGAACAATTCTGGTTCCAATAAGAAAAACTAATGAATCTGGTATTACTTCTTATCGTCCAAATAGTATTCTTCCATGTCTCTCCAAAATTTTTGAACATATGGTGTTTAAGCAAATAAATGGTTATATGAATGTCAATAATCTTATTAGTGATTGCCATTTCGGTTTTCGTAAATCTCATCGTACATCTCTATTGTTAGCTCTTACTGATAGACTAAGACATGCTCTTAACATGAATGGAGTTGGTGTACTATTTTAATAAATTTAACCACAATAATTTGATAAATTAGATTTATACAAATTTTTAATTCAGCCGCGCTTCTTGCAAAATGGTTCTCTCTTACCTTTCAAACAGACAGCAATTTGTGTCTTTTGGGGAAACTCGTTCGCATAACATATCATGTATTAGTGGTATACCTCGGGGATCAATTTTAGGACCCCTGTTTTTCATGCTTTACATGAACGATTTTATAAGTCATATTAATTTACCAACCTCTGATATCTTCTTATATACAGATGATATTCATTTACTTTTCTTAGGTGAGAGCCAATTTCTTGATTCCTTGAATGAACGTATTATCTATATATATATAAAATTCTAACGTTACTGACTGACTGACTGATTGACTGATTCATCATCGCACAGCCTAAACGGTTAAAGCTAAAGAGCTGAAATTTGGACAGGGGGTTGGTCTCCCACCAAATAGATCCACTAAGACGGGATTTTTGGAAATTCGAATGTTTAGGGGGTAAAAAAGGGTAAAAACGGGTAAAATCGGTAACCTCATATCTCCTAAACTAGAAAAGATACAAAAATAGTTTAAAGCTTATCGTCGTTCATTCAATTTCGGCCCCTTTAGGGAATAAACAGGTAAAAACTGTATTTTGGTACTTTTTTGCACCCCATGTATCTTTTAAACCAGTGAACATTCAAACAATATTTTTGACTCCTTCATAACTTGACGAAAAAATAAAAATATAAATTTAGTACTTGTTTAAGCGAGTTTTGTTGCGAGCTGCATTTTGGTAATTGCTCCTTTTAATGAATAATACTATTTTTAACAACGTTAGAATCTAATGCCAATTTTATACATCTTTGCTGGAAGATTGTAACGAGTAAACCGTTAACGGTACTTAAATATTGTTTGCCACCAAATTAAGCTTGTTTTTTACACGGTCTTAAGATATTGATGTTGTCTACGACAAGCACTACGTGCACATTATTTTTTACATAAAAAACCTGCAAACCTTCTACGAGGTAATATTGGGTTCTAAATAAAAGAGATCTACGTCTCATAAAATTTGAAACTTTATTTTGTTTTATTTTCATAAAAACTTGGACAAATTGGATTGATGCCAAACATTTGGTCCTAGCGAACCGGATTCCTGAATTGAGTACTGGGTTTTATTGGCATCTTTTGAAGTCCATCATTCTCAATAATACAGTCCACTGGCAATATATTTATTATTTATTTCTACGAAATAATTAAGGTACGTAAATATATTTTGTGAGCAAAAGTGAAGTGATAAAAAACTCGGTTGTTTTAACGCGCACACATACACAAAGTTCTTTTTGTATTTTTTCGTAATTTGTACTTTTAATATTTAATACAGTGCAATCTATCCCTTAATTAATTTTTTGGAAATCTTAATTTTTTTTTTGCTCCGACTGCAATTAAATTAAAGTTATTTTTTTTATTTTCAATAAATTAGTGTTTTTATATTTTCTTTTGTGCTTCATTTGTTTACAGATTTACATCTGTAAAATATAAAAACAAAATACATATACGGTTAATTCTTGTTCTTCCATTATTTTGGTCACCCTACGGTCGGTCAGTTTAACCATTGTCACGTTTGTTGCTGGTTCTGATTTTTAATTTCCTTACATTTTATTGTTTTTTTTTTTTTTTATATTAAACATGTCTGTTACGGCCACTAAACGAATTTATTAGAGCATCGGATGCTCTTGTTACTTTCGGCGCGATGTTTAATGATTTAGGTGAGGATATTCATAACATTTTTACCTTAGAGATACAGGGCGAGGAAATAAGACGATTGTGGGAGGAAGTTAGAACAACTTATACTTCTTGTCAGAAGTTTTTCGAAACTTCTCCCCCCAGTGAATCTAGTGATGTAGATGTGGCAGCGTCTAAATATCAGACCACATACATGGCTTATTTTCAATGTTTAGGCTCTATTAATCAGAAAATGGACAAATTTAAACGTGATTCGAGATATAGTGATTCTTCAACGGTAAATTTAAATACTGGCACTTCAGAACACAATCTGACTCTACCCTTGTGTGATGTTGACACATTCGGTGGGGATTATGTTTCTTGGCCTACTTTTAGAGATTTATTCACGGCAATTTATATAAATAGCACGCGGCTTAGTAATATAGAACGACTTTGCCATTTAATACGTAAAACCGAGGGTGAAGCTAAAGATATCGTATCTAAATATCCCTTAATTAATGAAAGTTTTGACTTAGCCTGGCGCGATTTGAAAGAAACATATGAAAATACTCGTATGTTGGTACATAACCAACTCAAACTTTTATTTGGTCTTCCTTCCTTTGACAAGGAATCAATATCAGCCCTTAAAACTTTACAACGAGGAATTAATAGTTGCCTTACTGCTATTTCTCTTTATAAAATTCCTACTGAGAATTGGGACCCAATTATTACTTTCATATGTATTTAGCGTCTGCCTAGGTCAACTGTGATTTTATGGGAACAGGGCGTTAAGGACAAATCTGTGTTGTGTACTTGGCATGATTTTGATAACTTTCTGACGGAAAGAATTCAAACATTGCAATGTCTTCACGACCTTAAAGGGACAAACTCTTCTGACGTGGAATCTTCAAAACATTCCTACGATGCTACTTCTACTAAAATGTCGTGTATCTTGTGTCCTAACCAGTCTCATTTTTTGCGAAATTGTCTAAAGTTTAAAAATCTTTCAATAATGGATAGAATTTCTACCGTAAACAAATATAATTGCTGTTATAATTGCCTTTCGAGGACACATAATGTCAGCAATTGTAAAGTTAATAGTAATTGTTTTATTTGCAATAATCGGCACCATTCTATGCTTCATATTCAGCATACAGAAACGCCTTCTGCTTCTACTGATCGCAATTCAGACGCGGTTCTACGAACCACTAACGCGCTACAAAATTATCCAACACCGAATACGTCGAATAATATTATGTCAAACCGTCAAGTATTTCATACTCGATATAATCAGTTCGTACTCTTAGGGACAGCGACTGTTACTATAAAACATAATAACAATAAGTATCAGGTCCGTGCTTTGATTGATCCGGGTTCGGAATGCTCATTTATTACAGAGCGATTACGAAAAAGGTTTAACATTTCCTCGCGTTCTACAAATGTTCAAATTTCTGGTGTCAATAATACTGCATCAGTAGTTTCAAGAAATATTTGTTCTTTGAAAATCGGATCTAACTTCGATTCTTTCGTAGAACTAAATATAAATGCATTTGTTTTACCAGAAATATCGACAAATTTGCCTACGACTTCCGTTAACGCCAGCATTCAAAAATTATTGCCAAATCTTCGTTTGGCGGATTTTAATCCTTTTGATAGCCGACCTATTGATATCCTTATTGGCGCTGATCTATACCCTTGGATTGTTTTACCGGATATACAACGAAACTTATTAGGGTCGTTATTAGCACAAAAGACGATTTTTGGCTGGATTCTGACAGGTCCAGTTAATCCTAATCAATTTAATTCAGTTATTAACTTTCCGGAATATTCGACTTGGTCGCATAGGAACTGAAATACTTTTATCGAAAAATTTACTTCATTATCACTAAATAAGCTCACTAAAATATGTTTACGTTTTGCCTAATATTTAAGTATTTAGTTTATACAGTTGATGGATCTGTCATAAAACCAACCATGATTCATTCGGCTTAAGATATTGCGAATGAATTATTATATTTTAATTTGCTTCATTCGGCTTAAGATATTGCGAATGAATTAATAGTTACAATATGCTTGAGATATTGCAAGGTGGCCGGCAATGTTTAAGCGAGTTTTGTTGCGAGCTGCATTTTGGTAATTGCTCCTTTTAATGAATAATACTATTTTTAACAACGTTAGAATCTAATGCCAATTTTATACATCTTTGCTGGAAGATTGTAACGAGTAAACCGTTAACGGTACTTAAATATTGTTTGCCACCAAATTAAGCTTGTTTTTTACACGGTCTTAAGATATTGATGTTGTCTACGACAAGCACTACGTGCACATTATTTTTTACATAAAAAACCTGCAAACCTTCTACGAGGTAATATTGGGTTCTAAATAAAAGAGATCTACGTCTCATAAAATTTGAAACTTTATTTTGTTTTATTTTCATAAAAACTTGGACAAATTGGATTGATGCCAAACAGTACTTTTTGGTTATTCGGATGTTTAAGGGGTGAAAATTGTACCTATTTTTGGTACTTTTTTCATAAAACATTGATTTTGGTTTATTATCTTATACATATAAATACGTAATAACGGGCTCCCACTACGATGTTGCAACATTTTGGAATAGAATTTTTATTTCGTTAATGGGTAGAAAAAAAGTACCAAAAGGGGTAAAAACTGGAAATTTGATTTTATTCAAACACAATGATCCAATTTAGATAAAATTTTTAGATTTAGAAACACTAAATATGCTAATGAGGTGTTATTTGGAAAACGGTACCAAGTGATATTTTTTGGTACCTTTTCATTCTCCATCTGGTAGTTTTTGAGTTTTATTTGATATTGAAATCGAAACAAGAAATTAATAATAAAGAGACTTTTCAGTACTTTTTCGTTCTACACAAGTATTTTTTTGAGTTTTCTTTAAAATTAAACCTAGAAGCATGAAATTAAGCATGTAGAGCCCGGATTAAGTGAGAATCTAAAAAAAGGGGACTGGTACTTTTTCGTACTTCGACTGGTACTTTTTGAGTTTTCTATAAAATTTAACCTAGAAAAATGAAATTAAGCATGTAGAGCCCGGAGTAAATGGGAATCTATAAAAGGGGACTTTTTGGTACTTTTTCGTTCTTCAAAAGGTACTTTTTGAAGTTTCTATAATATTGAACCTAGAAGCATGAAATTAAGTATGTAGAGCCCGGAGTAAATGAGAATCTATAAAAGGGGACTTTTTGGTACTTTTTCGTTCTTCAAAGGGTACTTTTTGAATTTCCTATAATATTGAACCTAGAAACATGAAATTAAGTATGTAGAGCCCGGAGTAAATGAGAATCTATAAAAGGGGACTTTTTGGTACTTTTTCGTTCTTCAAAAGGTACTTTTTGAATTTACTATAATATTGAACCTAATAACATGAAATTAAGTATGTAGAGGATGGATTAAGTGAGAACCTATAAAAGGGGACTTTTGGTACTTTTTCGTTCTTCAAAAGGTACTTTTTGGATTTTTGTATAATATTGAACCTAGAAACATGAAATTAAGCATGTAGAGCCCGGAGTAAATGAGAATCTATAAAAGGAGACTTTTTGGTACTGTTTCGTTCTACAAAAGGTACTTTTTGAGTTTTCTATAAAATTTAACCTAGAAACATGAAATTAAGCATGTAGAGCCCGGAGTAAATGAGAATCTATAAAATAATAAATAAAAGGGGACTTTTCGTTCTTCAAAAGGTACTTTTTGGATTTTTGTATAATATTGAACCTAGAAACGTGAAATTAAGCACGTAGAGCCCGGATTAAGTGAGGACCTATAAAAGGGGACTTTTTGGTATTTTCCGTCCTTTAAAAGGTGCATTTTGAATTTTCAATAATATTGAACCTAGAAACATGAAATTAAGCGTTTAGAGCCTATTTTTAAGTGAGAACCTATAAAAGGGCACTTTTTGGTACTTTTTCGTTCTTCGAAAGGTACTTTTTGTGTTTTTTTATAATATTGATCCTAGAAACATGAAATTAAGCATGTGGAGTCCGGAGTTAATTAGAATCTATAAAAGCAATCAGGGACTTGAGTGAATGAAAATTTAAACTGGAATATTTTTGAATTTTCTATAATATTGAACATGAAATTATAATATTAACATGAAATTAAATAAAATAGGTCCTTTGGTACTTTTTCGTACTTCACTGGTACTGGTACTTTTAGAGCTTTCTAAAATATTGAATATACAAACATAAAAAAAACAAGTAGGAAAGTATAGTCGGGCATGGCCGACCATATAATACCCTACACCATGAGTATATTTTTACAATTTTTACTTTAATAAAATTTTTATTTTTTTTGTAAAGAAACTTTTATGTTGAATATTACCATAATTCCAAAATATTTAAGCCATTTATTGATAAAAAACTAAAATTTCTAAACTAGGCTTTATATAGGTCAAATATGGGCCGATCCTCGGTAAATTTGGGAAAAGGATATATTTCTAAATAACAGTTAGTTTTGTTGAGTTTCATTGCGATACAAATGGTTACAAGTCAATTTTAGACGTTTAAGACATTTTTTGAAGGGGGGTTTGTATGGGGGCTAGGGTCAAATATAGGCCGATCCTTACAAAAATCTGCAGTGTCATTTATACTTATATAAAACTTATTTGTGCCAATTTTTACAGAGATAGCAGAATATTTGACGTAATTATAGCATAAAAAGTTCAAATCGGGAGCTACGGTTGTATGGGGGCTAGGTGAAATAATGGACCGATTTCAACCATTTTCAATAGGCTTCGTCCTTGTGCCAAAAAACATGCTTGGTCCAAATTTCATCAAATTATCTTGAAAATTGCGGCCTGTACCTTGCGCACAAGGTTTACATGGACAGCCAGCCAGCCGGACAGACGGACGGACGGACGGACATGTCTTAATCGACTCAAAAAATGATTCTGAATCGATCGGTATACTTTAAGGTGGGTATTGGACCAATATTTTTGTATGTTACAAACATCAGCACAAACGTATAATACCCTCCCCACTATAGTGGTGTAGGGTATAATTAAACACGCAGTATCCCAATTGAACGAAAATTGAAAAAGCATACTCTGGTACTTTTTTGTTCTTTTACTAATACTTTTCGAATTTTCTATAATATTGAACCTAAAAACATTAAATTGGACATGTAGCTTCCTGATTGTATAAAATCTTTATGCGATTTTTTTGGTTTCTGGTTGAAAATTAAACATGCGTCATCCTGATTTAATGAAAATATATAAAAAGGCACTGTCTGGTACTTTTTCGTTCTTCAACTGTTTTTTCTAATTTTCTGTAATATTGAGAATAGAATCATAAAATCAAACTTAAAGAGTTCTCTAAAAGGGGAATTTTTGATATTGCAGATATATATACATTTACAATAATGATATTTATTTTATTCCATTACGATGAGGGTAGCAAAGCACACTGGTATAGCTAGAAAGTTTTAATAAATAATTAATAAAATTTAATTAATACTAAAGTTGTTCCATACAATTGGAAAAATTGTTTTTTTTTTTTTTGCACGTGTATGCTATTGCAAGTGTACGATATTTTAGTTAAATAACTTTTATCTAATTTACTATTTCTACACACTTTAAACATATTTGACATCCTTCGGCAAAAAGAAAAATAAATCAAATTTATTTTACAACAAATTATTATGGTTTTGTTTTATGAATTAGGGATATTGCCCTACAAACATACATATATTAGATAAATCCACCTTTTTTTATTCAAAAAATCCAGTTAGATTTATCAACTGTATAACTACCATTTTTGCACTATTATTTTTTTCTTAAACTTAATATTAGCTTACACAATGTTTTTTTTTTTTTGGAAATAATGATGACCAAATCGAAATTTCGAACTTCAAAAACAAAAAGTCATTAAAAACCCTCTAATCAACATTAGTAATAATTTATGACCATTTTAATTTTTACCCTCATAACTAACAAGAGCTATATAATATCTGTAAGAATCGAAGAAAACCCGAGCAACGCCGGGTACATTTAGCTAGTATAATATAATACTTTGACTAGTACCGATTATTGGATGGGTCACAATTTTTTACACATTAACGTGAATAAGACAAAGGCTATGAGTTTCGGACTAAATAATAAATCCCTTCTTAATTTAAGGATGTCCCATTATCCTGTCGAAATTGTTGATAATCTGCGCTTTTTAGGTGTAATTTTAGACGAAAAACTTACTTTTGTAAAACATATGAACTCAGTAAAGTCTAAAGTTTGTTTTATTTTGAGAAGGTTGTATAGCCTGGGATATTATCTTCCTCTAAATATCAGATTTATAGTTGCTAATTCGTTACTCCTTTCAATTATTAACTACGGTTTGGAAGTCTATTCTGCGGTGAAACGTTCTACCCTGAAATTGGTCAATAAGATAGTCAATAGAATTGTTAGGTACATTTATGGATTGACGTTACATGACCATGTCTCTAACTATGTTAAATGTTTCCTTGGTTTATCCTTTTCTTCGTATATAAGACTGAGGCTACTTTTAACATTTTACAAGATAATTTATACAGGATATCCGAGGGCATTAAGGAATATTTTTTTATTTTCCCACTCTATTCGTTCGCCTCAGAACATATGAACATTCATTCGTGGTCAGAGTTTCTCGAATCTGGAATAGACTACCAAACAATCTTAAAATATTCTCATTTAACTTGCTAAAAGCTAAATTGGTTTTCTACGATTTCCTATCCTCCGAATTGTCTTAATATTCCTTGTTAGTGTGATGCAAAGCTTGGAAATTATTTGGAATTAATTCCCTTATATTTTTAATTCGGCTTTAAATTTTTGAATGTATCATTCTTTAAAATCATTCTTTGAATTTTAAATTCTGAAGCTGAATTCCTAGGCTTTATATTCTATTGAATTAATTCCTAAGAGAATTCATTCTTTATAGGAATGAATTCAATGGAATGATCATTCATATTTGTTTAATTCCTTCTATTACAAATTGAATGAAAGAAAAAAATAATTCAATTTTTAATATACAGAATGCTTTTGAATTATAAAACAAAACTTTCATTTAATCTATTTCAAATTGAATGGTTGAAAAATTTTTAAATTCAATTTTTAATAGATTGAATTCAAACAAAATTTATATCATTCAGAGGGAATTTAAAAATCAATAGGAATTGTTGAAATTAATTCTAATTAATCGTTGTTTCGCACCACGAAATTCTTTCGTAATATATACGAAATTGTAAGAAATATTTTAGTATAATGCAAAATATTCTTGAAAAAATTAATTTATATAAATTGAAAAAAAGGAATTTTGAATAAATATGTTAAAATTTACGAAATATTAATTTATTCAAACATTTTTGTTCATTTTAAAATAAGTTTTCTAATTTTAGTTCAAAATTATTCTCCACACGAATTTTCATTTTTTTTATGAAAATAATTCGTGAATAATATTATACTTTTTCTTAAATTTTATAAAAATGTTGTAGTTTTATTTAATCATAATATAATTAATATCATTATGTTTAATTTCGCTAAAATTTAAGAAAAAAATATTACGAAAGGTTTTCGTACTTTCGTAAAAACAGAAAAGGGTTTTATTAAATAATATTTCGTATTATACACGAAATTTTTGTAAATATTACGAAAATAAAAGTTACGAATTTTTTTCGTAAAGTTGAGCATGGATTATTTTCAGTGCATATATGGCCCATAAGGGCTCGGTTAAATAAATAAATGAAATAAAAAATTTTTTTTTTGATAAATCGTTTAATTGATAATTTTTTAAAAATAATATTTTCTGTGTGGAAGGAATTCAGCAATTTTAATCTTAATAGTAAAATAGTATGGTAGTTTAACTCCAATATTAATAAATTGTATATAAATATACCATTTAAAACTTTTAACCCTGTGTTGGGTTAGTACACTAAATTTTTAGTTTTATAAATAACTAGATGTATTTTCTATTACTATAAATTGTAGTAAAAATATAACCTTCAATAGTCAAATTTAATGTTTTCGTTAAAAAAAATTATGTGTTTAAGCGAGTTTTGTTGCGAGCTGCATTTTGGTAATTGCTCCTTTTAATGAATAATACTATTTTTAACAACGTTAGAATCTAATGCCAATTTTATACATCTTTGCTGGAAGATTCTAACGAGTAAACCGTTAACGGTACTTAAATATTGTTTGCCACCAAATTAAGTTTGTTTTTTACACAGTCTTAAGATATTGATGTTGTCTACGACAAGCACTACGTGCACATTATCTTTTACATAAAAAACCTGCAAACCTTCTACGAGGTAATATTTGGTTTTAAATAAAAGAGATCTATCTACGTCTCATAAAATTTGAAACTTTATTTTGTTTTATTTTCATAAAAACTTGGACAAATTGGATTGATGCCAAACATTATGTATATTCATCCACCACAACCACCTCAAGTATGTTAGTACTGTGTTACGTCTTGTATTTCTGCGATTAGGGCTGTAATATTTATAATTCTATTGGCGCATTTATTTATTGGAACATATAAGTTGATAATATAAAATAGCCAGTATCCGAAATGGGTCTATTTATTAGCTGATAACTCGAACAGGATAAGGACTTAAAACCTTCAACGGTCGTAGTTATTAAATGGATGTGTTTGCAATTTACTAAACGTATGTAATTCTTTTTCATAGGGCCCCAGATAAAAAGCCAAAAAGGCTGAACATATGCACTGAAATAATTAGGATTTAATGTCATAATATCCTTCAATAGTGAACAAATAAAAACACTTCTATAAAAGCGTGATGCACGATTGTCAGATCGTACAACGTTGTCAGTAAAATGTTCAGAAAATCATGTAATGAAATTTATCTTTTTACAACTTTTCGCTGATTTTCGACCGGTAATTTTGTTCTCAGATGAGCTACAATTTTTGACAACTACAATAGTGAACAAATAAAAACACTGCTATAAAAGCGTAATGCATGGTTGTCAGATCTTACAACGTCGTCAGTAAAAAAAAACACTGCTCAAATGACGTGCGACTATAACGAAACTCAACAGTGTTTATAAAAAAAGTATAAAACATAAGTAGTTGTTAATTGTTTAAGATACACTTATTAGAGGTATTTAATTATATGTACATTTGTGTTCGACGTAAAATCAAGGAACGATTTTTGCTTTCCAAAGGTATCGTCCTATTGAAATTTATGTATGTATGTATGTATGTATGTATGTATGTATGTATGTATGTATGTATGTATGTATGTATGTTTGTATGTTTGTATGTATGTATGTATGTATGTATGTATGTATGTATGTATGTATGTATGTATGTATGTATGTATGTATGTATGTATGTACAGTATTAGCCAAAACAAAGTTCTAGTTATTAAAAACAAGGCAAATTTAAAAGATATTACACTTTTTATTTATAGTTTTGGTAGGTCGCTAAGAATGGGTAACAAAAAGTTTGTATATTATTTAATAAAGAAAAAAATTTAAGAAAATATTCATATTCTTCAGAATTTCATTGGTCAAAACATTAGCACCCCTATGACAAGGATTTTTAAATCGAATTTCTTCATTATTTTTTTTTATAGATTTTAATTAGATTTCAATAAAAAATAATTTTAAATATAAAAATATCCTTTTTACCTTAATTTTTAATGTTAAAATTATTTTTTCACACTTTATTGGCCGTATAGCAACAGGCATCTGAGCAAATTTCGTAAATAAGATACAGAAACAATGAACATTTTTTCCAAATTGTTAAAATGTCTCCAAAATTAATTTTTGAGATGAAAAAGTTTTATATTTAGCTATTGATAATGATAACAGATAGAATAATGCTGAAATAAGTTAAATTTAATATAACATAAAAAAATAAAGTAAAAAGGATATTTTTATATTCAAAATATAATTTATAATTAAAAAATTTCAAAGAAGGAATTGAAAAATCCGATTTAATAAATCATTTTTATGGGGGTGCTAATGTTTTGACAAATGAAATTTTGAAGAATATGAAAGTTATAATTAATTTTTTCTTCAATAAATAACATACAAATTTTTTGTTACAAAATATTTCATCATGATATTTTTGTATTTATCATAATATTTCGTTTAAATATTTATCAGTAAAATTACAGTTTCTAAAAAAAATAAAAAATACATATAATATAAAGATAATATACTTACAATACTTAACACAATTCGCAAATTTCAATTTGCCGATTTATATAAAATTTTGGTTCATAAAAAAATTTAAGTATAATTTCATAAAAATACTAGTATTTTTAAGCCTGTTATGAACATAAATCATTTTCTAAACCGAACCTTACATGATTGATTAAATACCAGTCAATCTACAACAATTGTTTGGGTCCTATCGTTCTTTTAAGAGACTGACGGTCTAGATCGTTTGAGAATAAGGACCTAGAAAATTTCAATGTTACAAATGAGATCAAAGATTTATAGTCGAAGCTAGATAATTCAAATTAATGTTTCACGTTTCTTAGCTTTTTAATCACTTTCTGGTTAACTGTTTTTCAAATCAGCCGAAAAAAACGAACAGTTAAGAAGACGTTTTGTACCTATGTATATCGAAAATTTATGGTGAAGCTAGGATGTATGATAACTTTTAACACATACGAACACCACTATGTGATAAAAGACCAAAAATAAGAATACCCGTGTCTTCCAGTTTTGCCCAAAGTCATGCACTTTTTTAGTTATAGGCATCCAAAGATTTGGGTCCTCGGTGTCATTTTTGAAAAAAGTTATAATTTTCTCAAGCTCACATCTTGCATACCCTTCGGAATTTTGATTTACTCTCTGAGGGAATGTTGTTGCTCTTATCACAAAGAACCAAAATTGTGAACATATAAAGCCGCGGTGGCCAGAAAGAGAATTTTTAAAACGCATATGTGTAGTGCAAAATATAAAAGAGAACATAAATGAAAATATGTGTACTTTACACTGAAAAAATATATGTTTGTACATTTTGCGTTATTCATATTATTAGTATTATAAATGAATAACGGAAGGAATGTATGTATTGATGCACATTATGATGTAAAAATGTGTTGATGTATGTATGAATGTACATATGTAGGTATTGATATATGTATATAGTTTGTGTGTGTATTAAATAGGTACTCAAATGATTAACAGTCGATCGTTTAATCGTTACAATTTAAGCGAATAATTGCTTGAACAAATAAAAATAAATAACTATACATACATATGTATGTCTAATAGATCATTCTACAAAAAGTATTCTTACATTAATTTGTAATGGCTTTTGAAAATATTCTCTGTGTATCATTCCATAAAGAGAGCAACTAAATTAAATTGTTTTTGTTTTGTGCATAGTTTTTTTTTGTTGCTGAGAAAATTTGTACTGCGTGTGTATAAGTGAGAATAACACATTGCCCGCAAGGGCATGTTTGGCCGCCAATGATATAAAGCCAAAAAATTATCTTCATGATCAGGATCGCGAAAATTAATTTTTGTTTAAATTTGTTTTCCTTGTTCAGTCTTACAAGTTGCAAACCGTTTAAAATTTAAGGAAACAGTTAACTACATCTGAACTTCCTAGGAATGATAGATAAGTCGTAAAAGTGAAAAGTTTCCTGAAAATTGTTTAATTGCATTTGGTTTTTCCTTACTTCAACATTAGGGTGTCCCGTGGGCCACTTTTTAGGAGGAATACCTCTATAACGATGCGTTTCAATGAACTAAATGCGGGAAAAATAAAAAAAACATTTTTTTAAAAAGGTCCTCAGTTCCCTACCTGCGATTGAACATTTTTTTCTGCAATCTTTTGGAATTGGGTGAAATTGGGTGCGAAAAATAAATAAAATTGTTGTTAGTGTATATCTTGTCCGCAAAATGACATTTATTGTATTATAAGGGGCATACAAATTTCAAAAAATTCTGAAATGCACTAAACCAAATACCAGATAATTTTTGGAATATTTTTCTGTATGAGTTAAATTACCACCACAATTTTGACATTAATTTCGATAAAAAGCAAAAACAAAATGCCTCTCAAACCCACTAAAAATCATTTTGTGGATCAGAAATATTCTATAATTTTTTGAAATTATTTTTCCCGTAATCAGCTCAAAATTACGGATTTTTCGATACCCATTTCAAAAAAATCGAAAATGTTTTATTTTTCAAAAATTAAACTGAGACAGGATTATCAGGAAATTTTTTACTTTTTCGACTTGAATATCATTCCTATGAAGTTCATATGTACTAGAAAGTTGATTATTAAGATCTTAGGTACATTTTTGTAGTTAACTGTTTCATTAAATTTTAAACGGTTTGCTATTTATAGGTCTGAAAAATGAAAATAATGAAAAACAAATTTAATTTTTGAAGATTCTGATCATGAAGATAACGTTTTTTTACTAATTTATTTCTTAAGAAAAAAAAAGCAACAACATTTCCTCAGAGACTAAATCAAAATTCCGAACGGTTTCCAAGATATGAGCCTGACTTTTCCAAAAATGACACCGATGCCCCAAATCCTTGGCGGTCTATTACTATAAAAGTACATGACGGCGAACCTCACTTTTTACCGAACTATAAAATTTGGTGCACACAATCGTTTCATACATACAAAATTTTTAAGTTCTGATATTGTATATATTCTAACAAATTTATCGCAATTTGAATTATTATATACTGTAATTAATGGACATGTGTTGTAGTTTGACAATACTTTATTTGAAATATTATGGTTTTAAAATAAGGATAATAAAATAAAAAATGTCCTTGAGTCAAGGAAATCTTAAAAAGGGTATCTCCAATTTTCATTATTCATTTACTAAAATTTGTTTATAATATCAACAACAACATATAAAAATTAGAGTTGAATCATGAAGGGCTCCATAGAAAATCAAATTTTAGTAAACCAATCCATTTTACTTCCGCACAAAAATAAAAATTTTTAATTTTACCTTTTTGTTAAATCAAACAAAATTTGAACATTTCTAGTAGATTATTTAAGGCTCACAAGGTATAAACATTAATAAATTTAAATATATATATAAGACCTTATGTAATTGAGTAATTAACATACTGACATAAAAAACATATATATAGGGGAATTTTTTCACAAAATTGCAAAACTTAAAATGATAATAAATTAAACACTGATGGTTTACTTTCATTTCCTCGTTGTTACACAGTGTTATCAACTGAGATCATAAATAACCACTCCTTTGAAAAATGTTTGGGATCATGTCGACACAAAATACATTTTGGAATATAGCTTTATTCGTAGTTACCCTAGGAAAATTAGGCAAAAAAGAGCAATCTGGGGAATTTCAGATTACTAAATGAAAAATAGCTTTTCCTTTCCATAATTTGTAAGGAATTAAAAGTAGAGTATTTAAAAACCGAACCCAAAACCCGCTTTAACGGTATTTTACAAATTTTAAAACCGACGAGTTTCGAATGTTTCTAATTTTCAAAGTACCGGTAATTTTAAAATACTTTTTTGAATTTAAGGATTCGGCTATGTCTGAAACAGGAAGCAATTAATAAAATCTTATTCAATAACTTAAGCAAAATTAACACACAATATGCTTAAGAATTGTGTAGCAGACTTATGAACACCATTCATTATATATTATGATTTTATATACCTGGTTAAATGCAACAAAAGAACGGAAAAGTTGGAAATTCTTTTAACAATCTGTCCAACTGCAATATTCAGTGAGTAGGTTTTTTGAACATCAAAACGAGTAAAAACATCCCTTAAAAGTTCATCATTTTTAAAGTATTTCAGAATAAACCTGCTTTTGCAAAAAGTTTACGTACCAGATATGATCTTTTTATACCCTGCACCACTTTAGTGGTGAGATTATATTGGGTTTGTGGTGATGTTTGTAACGCACAATAATATTGGTCCTATTTCTACTTTAAAGTATACCAATCGGCTCAGAGTCATTTTATTTAATTGATTTATTTATTAGTAATACTAAAAGCCTTTGCGGCCAACAACGTGTTACATATGTATCTTAAGTATTTTTTACATGTTTCTGTTATTAAACATATTATTATATAATTTATTATAATAGAAAATTGAAATGTACACTCCTAATTTCTCGATATGATGTATAAAATCAGTGCTAACTCTCATTCTACTATTTGGGTAGACATTATAAATTTATTGATCATTAAATTGATCGAGAAGTCATTTACGAAATAACCTGCAAGAAAACGAAAACTTTTGCATAAATATGTAAATATTCCAGTATCTTGCAGTTATTACAATGGACAATCGTTCATAGACAGAACACGTTATAAGCGATAAGATAATTTGTGGATATCTGATTCTGAATCATTTTCTGAGTCGATGTAGCTATGTCCGTCCATGTAAAACTACAAGTCGCAATTTTAAAGATAATTCAATAAAATTTGGTACATGATTTTCTATTGTCCCAGGGACGAAGCCTATTGAAAATGGTTAAGATTCGTCGATTATTTCCCCTAGCCTCCATACAACTTTACACCCGAATAGGACTTGTAAACCTTGTAATCAAACTACAGGTCGCAATTTTGGAGATAATTCAAATTGAAATTTGGCAATTTGTAGTAGACTAAGCCTGTTGAAAATTAACATCGGTCCATTATTTCACTTAGCCCCCATACAACTGGACCCGCCGAATAGTTCATAATTATGTTTAATATACTCATATGTTGACAAAAAGCTGCAAAACCAAGTTATATACTAGGCTTGATGACCCTCATGAACTCTATAATTATAGGGTCTCATTTGACCCTAGCACCTATAAAAAGCCCCCTTCAAAATTTGACTTAAGTGTTCACAGTTTTATTCAACAATCTTTCTATCTATCTATCTATCTATCTATCTATCTATCTATCTATCTATCTATCTATCTATCTATCTATCTATCTATCTATCTATCTATCTATCTATCTATCTATCTATCTATCTATCTATCTATCTATTAATACTCTGTATTGTAGCCTGAAAATACCTTAAATATGATTATGATACACCGTATCAAAATACATGTTGGTGCTAAATTTTAAACTCCAGCAATTAAAATCAACGCCCCTATCAAAGAAATTCTAAATTATGTTCTAAATTTACCTTAAAATTCATGAAAATTTTAAATTTCTTTCGAATTTTTAACTTCCATGATTCGGCCTATTTGACCAACAAAAACCGATTTGAATTTAGTTGAAAATGTTAAAAATTACTATTTATACCCAACACACCTTAGGGGGGAAGGTGGTGATGTTTGTAACGCACAATAATATTGGTCTTATACCCACCTTAAAGTGGGTATATAAGATTTAGCTATGTCCGTCCGTCCATGTAAACCTAATCAAACTACAGGTTGCAATTTTGAAGATAATTCAATGAAATTTAATACACGATATTCTGTTTCCCCCGAATAGGGCTTGTAAGCTTTTAATCAAACTACAGGTCGCAATTTTGGAGATAATTCAATAAAATTTGGCACATGATCTTCTTTTGTATAGTAGACGAAGCCTATTGAAAATGGATAACATCGGTCCATTATTTCACATAGGGCCCATACAACTGAACGCGCCAAATAGGGCTTTTAAGTTCATAATTATGTTTAATATACTCGTATCTAGACCAAAAGCTGAAAAATCAAGTTCTATACTAGCCTTGATGACCCTGATGAACTTTATAATTAAAGGGCCTCATTTGACCCTAGCCCCTTTAAAAAGCCCCATCAAAATTATACTTAAATATACACAGTTTTATTAAATAATAAATGGCTTAAGTATATCTGAGGCAGGGTACAAGTCAATTTAAATGCTTTATTATGAAAACTAAATCACATTTTATTCGCATACAGGTGTAGGGTATTATATGGTAGGCCTCGCTCGACTATAACTTTTTAATTGTTTTTTAATGTTATTTAGGCCCTTTTGGTTTACGGTTTTTTATACAAAACCGTATTCGAAACCGGTTTTTGGAAAAGATCGGTTTTTTGAATGCTCTAAATTAAAGTCAGCGCTAAGAAAGATATTGGAGGTCAAAGGTTACAAAAATTGTTTTTTTATAATATCTTTCTAAACATGCGCAGTACGCATTTTTAAGTTAGTATAATTTTTATTTTATTCATTTTGGTTGAAGAATGTTTTTCCGTATTATTAGTTGTTTTCGAGGTATAGTGTATTATTTTATTTCATATGGGGGTGGGGGAGAGTCAATTATACCGTTTCTAATAAAACACGATAGAGAAATTTATATTCATAAAATAATTACTTATTTCGTTTGAACTCCATCGTGCTTTCAACAGACTGAAGGACAGGCATGGCTAGATCGTCTTAGTATTTGAAATCGTCCCAGAATATATACTTTTTTGAGTCTATGATCAATATTTCGATGTGTTACAAACGAAATGACAAAATCTATATACCCCCATCTTTAGTGGGTATAAAAAGAGTAAAAAGACTGTAGTATACATTAATATAGGAAACAATATTGGATATTAAAGATTGTTAAAGTCTGATCTCAATGAAATTTAGTGGAAATATTTTCCTGACTTTGTGGAAGTGGACTATTCTTTTTCAAATTATATTCATAATTTGATCCAAAATATGAATAGACGGACATTGTACTAGGGGCCAGATAGTAAAAATACACTATAACTCGGAAATAACTAAGTATTCCTCAACCAAAATGTAGAAAATTCAAATACTGAAGTTCTGTTGTTTTTCACGTCTCAATTGCTCTTGGTTGAAATCCTAATAGAAGACAGATATTACCTGATCCTTTTTGCCTCAGATCTTGTGACTCGCGAGTATATTAACACTTGCCGCCAGTACTTGTTTAATTAGGCCCTGCACCTTAACTTTTATCTTTTTATTATCCATGTTTGTTTTTTTCCAGTTTTTGGTCCGCAGGGTATATAATATTCCCAGGACAATCTGCCCTCCCTCTGCTTAAGTGAGTCTATAGCTGGGTAGGTTATTTACAAAAATATATTTAACAAAAACATTACAAATACTGATGCATACTCAAAGTATATTAGAAGCATGTTACAAGTTATAAAAACATAAAAATATATATTGGTAAAGATATTACATATTATTTCCTATAATATAGTTTATGTTAATAGTTCGATAATTTATATTTTTTCATTAGTTTGTTTTTTTTTTTTTTCGTTGCCCAATTAGTGGTAAACTGAAAAATGTTCGCTTTATTGTAAAATATTCATTATGACAGTGAAAAATTCCTAATAACACATGTTTACAAATAAATATTTTTGTTTGCTATGTCCGGTAGTTAATTAACAATTTTTATTTTTTTCTATACATCGAAATTTTGAGATAAAGTGGTTTTTGTTAAGCAACCTTCCTTATTAGTGATGGAAAAATACTTGAAAATGAGAATTGATTTTTGGGTGTTTGCTAGGGTATACAATTATTCGGGTTTTTGTCTTATTCGGTTTATTTGACAAATAATTATTTGAGATTTTACGTTAGCCGTTTAATAATCTGATAATTAAAATTTTTTCGGTTATTCGAATAACTATATGTTATTATTGCTTTTCACAATAATTTTCTTCATATACATGTGAAAATTGATTCCTCTTATAGAATTGCGTACTCCGATTTTGATGTCCTTATAAAAGGATTTCAAAGTTTAAAGGACTACAAACGAATATTTAAAATATTTATATGTACTTTATAATGCTAATATTGGCCTCAAATGAAAGCTGGGAATCTGTACATTCTATTTATATTATTTACCTGTCTCACTTAGAAAAAAAACGAAAAAGAAATTAAATTTAAAAAGGTTTCATTTTCGACTCTAAGTACACAGAGTTAATACTAATGGTCCACAGTTTCCTGTACGCATAGATTTATTCATGTTTGAAAATAACTTTTTCACGAGTATAAGCAAGATTATTATTTTCTTTTTTTTCACTTCAATTCATTGTTTAATTTTTTATCAAGTACTAGAAATTATTCCTTTTTATGTGAAATGCTTTTCTATATAAAGACATTACTGTTTTTAAGATTTTCATTCATACGTTCATTGAACACTAGTTCAACTATAACTGTTGCTGAAAACTTATTAGAAATACTTAAGAACACAACAATGTTCCCAAAAAAATTGTTGTAAAAATAGAAGCGATATAATTATTTCCATAATTTCTTTTCAAAAATCATCAAATAAATTTTCTTTATTATAGAAAATTGATTAAGAAATTAAGAAAAGAAGGAAATTTTTTAAAAAAATATTAAATTTTGTAGAAAATACATAGTAATTTTACTGCTAAATAGTGAGTTTTTCCTTATCGGTTAATTGATAGAAATTATTCGGTTTATTTGTAATTAGAAATTTGACAATTTTCATTTATTCGAACGATTAATCGTAAAAAATAAATCGATTAATCGAACGACGGTTAATCGTTTGAATACTCTAGTGTTTGCACCACAATCAACTCAGACAAAAATCAATAATATATACGCTCAATTAACCCAATTTTTATTAGATTTTTTTATTTTTGGCTCGATTTTTAGTATTTTTTAATTAAAAAAAATAAAATTTTTAAAAAAATTTTGACATTTAATTTCTGAATTACAAATTTACGGATCTGAATTTATGATGCATAATAGTTTATTTCTTACATTCCCACTTAAACTTTTTCCAAAAGACTTTTGGAAGTGTGAGTGATAAAAATGGCATTTATTTACAAAAATTTAGGATTGTTGCAAAGTAATTTTTAATATTTTCGTGACAGAATTCCATTGTTAGAGAGCTATGAGGAAGACCAGTAAAATTGTTTGTATAAAAAATGAATATATATTCCTAAATATTTAATATTTTAATTTAACCCTTTTTTAACATTTTCTTTCATTATGAATAATTCAAAAATTTGACGACCTATATTTTTTTAAATGTTTTTTTCTGGATTTAAGCGGTCCAAAATAATGATATCCATGTAGGTTTTATATCGTGAGCAAAATTGTTGTAAACTCTAGTGTAATTAATTTGAAAAAATACATTCCACACTACAATACATCTACATTTTAAAGGCCTGTCACACATAACGATGATAATCGTTTCAATTTCGTCTAAAGACTTTTGTTTGATTCTCATTTAATTTTTTCTATCGAAAAAAAAAATTATTTTTTAATAAAAAGGTGTCATTTTAAGATTAAAAACTTTCAAAGCATTAATATCCTTCAAAGTTGTCTATATATGTATAACCTTAATTGTAAAGAAAATTACATTAAATTTATATTTTACTTGTTGTGCACGGACCGCGTTGCTGGGTCTTGATGAACATCTGGGCTTTTCACATAAGAATCAATACATCCCTCAATTTTAAAATAATAATCAGTTTAGCGGTTTAGATGTAACTGACTGAAAATTAAAACTTCGACGCCATCAGGTACCGTGAGAAGAGTTCCTGTAAAGTTTTAAATTTGTGCGATAGATGGCCTCGAACCAAGTATTTTAAAGTTTGATGGCTATATAAATCTTTACGTGTAGTGCCCACATGGCTAATCGCGGACCGGGCACCATTACCGATTACACTGTTCAAAAAAATAGGAGTGCGGTATAGTTTATAATCTAAGTTTAATTATTTTTCATTATTTGTAGTAAATATTAAAAAGATATTATAAATCTCTTACATTTAAATGACTTTAAGCAAAAATTTCGAACTTTATTCCATTAAATGATTATTTGAATACTTTATAAAGTTAATTTTTTTAAATCGTTCATAAAAACTAAAAATTTTATAAAAAATTTATAAACGTGTTTTAAAATTAATTAGGCCGTTTCAAAATAGTGTAGTTATAAAACATCGTGAATAATATTCAATTAGTTCAGATTAATCTGTAAAAAAGAAATTGAAAAAAAATCATAAAGCATATAGCCAAACCCATGAAGTCTACCAAGTAACACATTTAGTGGTGGAATGCATTTTTAATTCAAGAATACGAAAACAAACTATGTTTTTAGATCTAAATCTGAACTAATTCAGAAAATATTTAGGAAGTTAAATAATCGAAAAATATAAGGCTTTAACCAACTTTCAAAGAAGTGGTATAATAGGTATGATTCATAATGAGTCTTGGCAAAAAGGGTATAATCTAATAAATTGTAGAATGGAATCGTAGACCAAAGATTGCAGTTAAAAATATTATCCAATGATATGTTTTTATATTCCCAACAAACAAATTTGATAAATTATTAACTCCAAAATGGTGGAAGCTCGTTGCATAGGAAGTAGGCAATGACATGGCTGTTGACTTACTGATTGCAAAACAAATCATTAATAGGCGTTGCGTATTACATCTTTTAAGGGTTTCTGAATAAATTACTGCATATTTGTTGGTAAACGGCACGACAGAGATAAGTTTGATATTAATGAATTCCTATCCTAATATAGAAAGAATGTTGACAGTATTGAAAGGCAATTCTACGAGGCCTGACGCCTAAATAGCCAATTTACTCCCCTGACAAACCTAAAATGCCGCCTATAATACACCTAGCTACATCTCCTAAGTCATCATGGAATGTTTTTCCTAGCCATTTCCGCTTCAGCGTCTGTACACGAGTATGCATGCGTATTGTTTAGTTTATGTGTTAATACCATATCGAAGTTATACAAGCCAAGAACATTTTTAATAACTTTCTAAAATACAAAAAATTTCTTTGCATTTTGCTAGAATGTGATTATTCCTTACACCACTTTAGTGGGGAGATCAGTTTATTATTTCACCTGGCCCCAATACAACTGTACCCCCGAATAGGGCTTCTAAACCTTGTAATCAAACTAACTTACCTTAAAGTACTACTTTAATATTAGTATTAATTAATATAATAAAGAGTATAAATTAATTCAATATAATAATATGTATTTGAGTTCCATTAGTGAATGATAGAGTCCGACCGAACTCAAAAATTCGTTCGGTACCGAACACCCGAACATTGTTCGGTTTTCAAAGTTTGGTAACACCAATTTTAAAATATCATATTATGATTAAATAACGTCAGAATATTGTATCATGATATTTTTGCATTTATCATAATATTATTATACATTATCATATTATAATCCAAGGTGATCAAAATTTCGTTTTAAATGTGTATCGAAATCAAAATAAATTTTATCGAATCAGTAAAATTACAGTTTCTAAAAAAATAAAAAATTTATATACTATAAAGATAATATACTTACAATACTAAACACAATTCGCAAATTTCAATTTGTCGATTAATTTGAAATTTTGGTTCATAAAAAAATTAAGTATAATTTCATTAAAATACTAGTATTTTTAAGCCTGTTATTAACGTTAGTCATTTTCTAAAGCGAACCTTATATGGAGGCCATGTCAATGTAAACCGCTTTTGATTATTTTGAATACCAATCAATCTGCAACAATAGTTTAGGTCCTATCGTTCTTTTAAGAGTCTGACTTACTCACATGTCTAGATCGTTTAGGAATAAGAACCTAGAAAATTTTACAAATGAGATCAAAGATTTATAGTCGAAACTACATAATTCAAATTAAATGTTTCACTTTTTTTTAGCTGTTTAATCACTTTCTGGTTAACTGTTTTTCAGTTCAGTGTAAAAATATGATAAATAAACATTTTATAAAAAGTTCGGCGAACGGTGTTCGGTCAAAATTTCGCCGAACACCGAACATTGGCCGAACCTCACTTTTTACCGAACTCCGAACCCGTATCCGAACGTTTGGTCGGACACTAATGATAACATTTTTCCACTATCCTATTAGTGGAGAAAAAAATTTTGCACAAAGCTGTAAAAAATAGATTTTTACTATCACTAAATTAATTTTAGTGAAAATTTTTTTGTATCACTACCACTATTACTTAGGCCGGGTTTCTTACTCCTCAGTTAAACTAGGCTTAACTTGCTGTTAGATTAAACTCGGAACAAATTTAGGCGGACTTTAACCGATGATTGTGTTTTTCAGTTTTAGATTTAAGTTCAGTTAACTTTGTTAGTATTGCCAACTTTTTACTCAAAAACATAAACAATGAACAGCTGTTTTTTGCAAACAATACTATTGTAAAATGGAAAATTTTGGAAAAATGTTAAATAAACATTTAAAACAATAAAAAATAAAACAAAACAAATCAAAAAATTGCAATTTACTTAAAATATTAAGTTTTTGTTCTTCCGAAATCATTGTTTTATTGTTTTTGTTAATTATGTTTTCTCACTTATAACTTGAGTTTAATTGGCCAATTACACTCAGTTAAACTAAGATAATAAGTAACTTTACTGATAACTGAAAAACACGAAACATCTATTAAACCCGGTTTAACCAAAGAATGAAGATTATCTCTATCAGTAAAACCCGCCCTTAGTGACTCAATAGCTTGTAAACCTTGTAATCAAACTACAGGTCGCAATTTTAAAGATAATTCAATGAAATTTGGCACATGATCTTTTATGGTACCGTAGACGAAGCCTATTGAAAATAGTTAACATCGGTCCATATTTAACCTATTCTCCATACTACTGAACCCGCCAAATAGGGCTTTTAAGTTCATAGTTATGTTAAATATACATACTCGTATCTCGACAGAAAGCTGCAAAACCAAGTTCTATACTAGCCTTGATGACCTCATAAAAAGCTCCCATCAAAATTTTACTTAAATATCCGCAGGTACAATTCAACTTAAATGCTTTATTTTGAAAACTAAATCACTTTCGTAAAATTTCTTATAAAATTTTAAAATAGGTTGTTTTAGAAAATACATTTCTTATTTAATATCTATATATTCTTATTTAATATCTATATATTTTAGAATTAAACAAGAATCCAGTTGAAGGCTTCTCAGCCGGTTTAATCGACGAAAATGACATATTCCGATGGGAAGTACTTATAATTGGTCCACCAGATACATTGTAGTAAGTACAATTTGCTCTTATTTTTATAATTATTACATTTAATTTGGTAAATTTATTTTCATTTACAGTGAAGGTGGATTCTTTAAAGCTCATTTATACTTCCCAAAAGAATATCCTTTGCGTCCACCACGTATGAAGTTCGTCACAGAAATTTGGCATCCTAATATTGAAAAAAACGGTGATGTGTGCATTTCGATTCTACATGAACCTGGTGATGATAAATGGGGGTATGAAAAGGCTTCAGAACGTTGGTTACCTGTTCATACAGTTGAGACTATTTTGATATCAGTGATATCGATGCTCGCCGATCCAAATGATGAATCACCAGCTAACGTAGATGCTGCCAAGGAATGGAGAGAAGCGTATCCAGATTTTAAGAGAAAAGTTGCACGTTGTGTAAGAAAGAGTCAGGAAGAATGCTCGTAGAACTCGCCGTCGCTTGTATTTGTATATTTATATTAAACAGTTTGATACCAACATCAAAAACAAAAAACAATTATGATGAAAAACAAAACTCTGAAACTTAAAAAAAATACAAAAAATCTTATAGTTTGTTCAACTTACGCGTCGTCAAAATGCTGCATTTGCAAAAGGAACAAATATAAAAAACAAACTCTTCAAATGCATTATTTATTTCTCTAAATTGTCAGAGTTTATTAATATTATCTTTGCCTAAACCAAGATTCCGAAATTATGAAAACTACATTACCAATTTAGGAAATATTCAATAACACCAATTTCAATAAATCCGTTTTAAAATACTTTAAACTGAACCATTTTTTGTTTATTGTATTACATACAAACCTTCTTAATGCTTTTATTTTTTATTTCAATTATGTCATACAAAAAAGCACTCTTGGAATAGAAACTAAAACAAAAACATATATGTTACTGCTACGATTACGATTTAATATATATAATATGAAATTAAGCATTTAATAAATACCAAACTTCAGA
The DNA here is from genome assembly GCF_022045245.1 of Lucilia cuprina. Lineage (NCBI taxonomy): Eukaryota > Metazoa > Arthropoda > Insecta > Diptera > Calliphoridae > Lucilia > Lucilia cuprina. The sequence continues at coordinate 68,353,294 of NC_060952.1, forward strand.
AGGAAGAAATCAAATAAATAAATTATATTATATACTACAGCAAAAGTAATGTCTTCAATCAAACAATTGAAAGAAAAAGGTCAAAATGGAGGTTTGCAATTTCACAATTGGGACTTAAATCAATTACGAAATTGGACATGAGTTCAACTTGATTTAACCTTTTTAATTAGCATTTGTATATAAATACACTGATACAAACACCTTCAAAAAGTTTTGAAGGTGTTTATATCAGTTGTCACCTTCAGATTTCATACATTTAATTTTCAGATTTGTGCACTGTTGCGCACTCCTAAAACCAACCGACTGGCACGGCTTTACAAAATATATAGACTATTCATTACGTCACATGCCGCCCTGACCGTCGTCCCAGCGGCAAGAATCCCATCTCTATGTTACTGCTAAAAAACATGGTGTAGTAGGTTTGGTATATCTAATCCACCTTTTTGAACCCTCGCTTCACTAATTGGTGGTTCTAGATTTCTGCAAGGTCGCTTGGGTAACCCCTATTCTAAAACAAAGCAAATCCGCTACTCAAGTTAAAACCAACCCTAGGGGGGTTATCTCTATTACTACCAAACATAAAAGAGCATTTCCGGCTCGCCAATCACCAGCATGGATTCAGAGAAGCGCATAGCATCAGAACCGCCTTAACATAGATTACCTCGTGAAACCACCACCTTGGTGTTACTGCAATCCTGGGGAGCAGAGGTGTTACCAACAACTCTAGTCGGCCGGGACTATAAATTGGTATTACAGTCTACTGCCTGGCTTAGACCTTGCATAGATTGAAAAGAAGTCGAACCAGAGCACCACATAATCTGGTACTCCGGATCCACGTAGTGGTTTAAACCCTAATTCGCGGGGAGAGAATGTTGGTTTAAGGACTAATATATCCAATACCTAATGGGTTGGATAATTCACTCATCGAACAGGTCTGTGCACAAAGCAGCATATGCTGGATACCTGAACCCGATCGGTTTTGGGATATGATCATGAGAATGGAACTGATTCGATAAATTGGTGAACGATTGAGGAAGTCTCCATATATTGGAGATTAGTACTGATTTCCCAGCAAAAAAATAGTAAATGCTTGGGTTCAACTGATAATGAACTGGTTCATATTTAGGTGAAACATGCATGATTTAACATTAGCGTGTCATTGGTGTGCATGGGTTCGTATTTGGAAAAATAGTTTGCCATTAAAATGAGTGCTTATAACCAATGAACATTCAAAGATTCTCAAGTGAATTTTCATTGGTGCATTTTATTGATTTAAAAATGCATTAATAATGATATTTTGATTTAATTATTAATATTTAAATACTTTATTTGCGTGATATTGATAAAAATTAAATAAGATAAAAATAAGATTAAAGCCCCTAAGCAGTCAGTCACCTTTTTATTAACGTTTTTTTCTTATTAATGTTAAAATGAAGTTAATATTACTAATTTTAACAACAATCTAATAAAAAATTGATGTTATTTTTATTTTATGCACGTTTGTGTTAAATTCTAAGAGTATACCAAATTATAGTAAAATATTACAATTCCTAAAATAGAGTTACATGAATGAATTGGGTATATTTTTTCATGCCTTCACTTATGACAAATTTATTATTTATTTAGAATACGTACAAAAGAAATCATGAAAATATCCCTTCTTCTTGAACAACTTTAATTTTTTTTGCTGGGTTAGTATGCCATTTTCTCTTCGGGGAAGTTCTTCGGTGCTGTTGACATCTCACAGGATAAACTGATACATGCTACGCGACTATTTTTCGCGGCAATTATTGAAATTTATTGACTTTGGAATTCATATTTCCTTTGTCACATTATCGGTTAATAAAAGATGGCGCTGTTGCCAAATCAACAGAGTCCATCCCACCTGCGTAGTTGTAAACGGAAGAGATGTTCTCGGAAGTTAAGCAACGGGGCAGCAATGATCAGAGATTAGATAGCTCGAGTACTTCAGCAAAGTGCTTGTACATGGGCCGGCTCAATCCATGTACAAATATTGCCACCTAAGTTTTTCATTGAAGGATTCAGGGGCGATGGTAGACCGTTGTCGAGTTTACCCAGTGGATGAAAAAGACCACCGAGGCAGGTGTTCACGTAAAGCATTCCGACATTCATTCACTCCCCAATAATGTCAAACGCTGGATAGCTAACTATCTCTGTGGTAGACATGCGTTTGTTGAGTTTAGAGGTCAAAAAACAAAATATGTCACAAGGTGGAGTTATGTCACCTCTTAATGTCATACTCTTCAATATTTATCTTGCCAGACTTCCTGACCCCCCATTGATGTCTCTTTGTAGGGTTTTTTTGTTTTAATTAGGATGGCGGTGCATTAAGCACTCATATTACCAGGTTATCACATGTTGGTCTTCACCAGGTTATATCGTGAGTATTTTATGGTCTCCACCAGTTATTATTTATTTTTCATGTTCTCAAAACTTGAAAAACTTAGCATAAATACTAAACTGATTTATGTCATCCACTGGACATTTTTCTATGCTTATTTAAATACATCGAGCCCAACCTGAACATATCAGGACAAGGAAGGGAACATTTATAGAGTCAACCGAATAAGATATAGTACATTCATCGCCATTTAATCCAGCATGCTTCTTATTCCTACGACAAAAAAAAACATGTGACACATTACTATGAGTATATGAATGGGAGTCCATGTGCCCCTAATTCATTATTTATTTATTATCATAATTCAGTAATGTAAGCCATTATTCATTTAACTCATTCCCAACTTTCAGCACCAGCCTCGGCTGGAGCTGCGGGTGGCAACAAATCATCATCTTAAGTGGTTCCAGCGGGAAGAGGCAAGGGAAACCTTCGGCTGCTTCTCCTAAGGGTCCTTCTCTAAAGGGAGCCATTAGGAGAACTGGAGGTGGCCAGAACTCCAAGCTAAAGGGGCCCAGAATATCTTCGTCGCTGGGGACGGCTGGTAGAAACCCGCATACCATCTCTAATGAGCCTCGAAAGGGGACCATTAAAAGAGCTAGACCATTAGAAGAGCTAGAAGGTTGTTTAATAGGGCCAAGCTTACTAGACTTCCAGAAGATTGGAACAACTACAAAGTGAGTTTCAATAAGTATAAGGGAGAGATCAATAGAGCAAAATAGACATCATGGAGGAACTACTGTGAATCTGTTAGCAACGTAAATGAGATGTCTAGGTTCCGTAGAATTTAAGCAAAAGACCTCAAGGCCTTAGGTTATATTCAACGTGAAGACAACTCGTTGACGTAGTCTAGCTCAGAGACAATCTCTTTGCTTATGGAAACTCACTTCCCAGGTTGTGCTGACATAGATGATAGGGACTAAGGTCAAGGGGCTTCTAGTTATTCATCTGGACTTATTGATGAAATACTCAGTAGGGACAAATTGGGCTGGGCGGTGACCAGCTTTGACCCATATAAATCACCGTGTCCGGATGGTGTTTTCATGCTCTGTAATATTCCTGAAGACGCATTCTAGCTGTTATTTTCAACAGGTGTCTCCTCACGGAATACCTTCCAAGAAGGTGGAGAGATGTTAGGGTAATATTTATTCCTAAGGCCGGTAGGGCATGCCACTTGAAACCTAAGGATTTCAGGTCAATCAGCCTATCGATTTTTATACTGAAGACCTTAGAACGTCTGATAGATCTTTATCTCAGGAGCAATATAGATACCCGGCTTATTAGAAACGCTCAACATGCCTACCTAAAGGGTAAGTCGGTTGAAAATGTGTTACATGAGGTGGTTGGTTTTGTTGAGCACGGCTTAGAGCATAGGGAATATACTTTAGCCACGTTTTTGGACATGAGGGCGCCTTTAACAATATTAGAATAGAGGCCATCAGGTGAGTTGGATAGTATCGATGCTTGATAGCAGAATTATCAACTCAACCTTTGGGGATGATAGGATTCGCTAACGAGTTACCAGAGGTACACCACAAGTAGGAGTTTTATCTCCCTTACTATGGTTACTGGCGGTCAACTCTATCCTAAGGATCTTTGAATCTAAAGGTAGGAAGATAGTCGCTTATGCGGATGACAATCAGTGAGGTCGTGCAGTCAGCACTAAGTGATCTATCAACCTGGGCAAATAGGAATGGGTTGGGTGTGAATCCATCTAAGACGGAGCTAGTTCTCTTCACTAGGAAATGTAAAGTTGATAGTTTTAGCTTGCCGAAATTGAACGGCGTTGAACTGACTTTATCGGAAAGAGCCAAGTATCTAGGGACTTTCCTTGCCGGCAAATTGTCTTGGAAGAATGCCTATTACACGTGCAGAAACTCTTTTGGTAAGAATTAGGGTTTGTGACCAGACATGGTAAATTGGATTTACACGTCAGTAGTGGTAGGGATTAATACTCAGATTATATAGATAGATTAATACTCAGTAAGGCTCAAAGATGTGTTTCTATCGGCATAACAAGTGCCAGGGGTAATACACCGCAAGCGGCATTGGATATTATTCTGAATCTGCTCCCAATTGCGAAATATGTTGAGAGTGTAGCGGCTAGGAACTTATTCAGACTGTTTAAATCAGCACTAGTAAGGCCAAAGTGGGGAGGCGGCACTATAATACTGTACGAGGGGAGTACTTCTGATCATTTGGTTACGACCTTGGACTTCGGAGTAACAACCTCAATAGTGCTAACTAGTAGGGATGAGTGGGAAGGATCCGAAGTACTGTTTGGGGGTGTGCAGTTTTCACAGACGAATCCAAGATGGACTCTAGTACAGGTGCCGGGGTTTATTTGGTAGATAATATAAATGTATCCTACAGACTTCCGGACGGATGTAGCGTCTTTCAAGCGGAAATCCTGGCTATATGGAAATACGTGTACATTTTTAAGACACATTACTAGGGGGTCGAAAGTGAGATTTATGTTGATAGGCAGGCAGCTCTTAAAGCTTTGCAGTGTAAAACTTTACATTCTACCTTGGTAAACGGCTGCAAAAGGGATCTGGAAGGGTTAGTCAGGTTATACACATTAAGGCTGTGTTGGGTACCGGGACACTGTGACATACAGGGTAATGAGATGCTGGATTGTAGGGTTTCTAGAATACTATGGCCGAAGCTTAATCCAAAAGCAACCAGAATGCTATTAGGACTGGACAGGAAGAGTATAAGGATTTTAGTAGGGGTAATAACCGGACACTGCTCAATTAGAGCCTTTGGAAGTAATGGGGTCAGTAACACATAGGATTCTTGCAGGTTGTGTGAGGACGAAGGGTGAATAAATCAAATTAAATTTAAGTAATGGTATTTTGTAAATTTTATGCAGTAAATTATATTGAGGGATTAAAATAAAAAAAAGAAAAATAAAAATTCTTCTTTTAAAGCGGTCCTAGCAGCATTTATCTGATTAAACATTTTTCTTTCAGACAACTATAGCTCAATATGATTTGCGGAAATATTAGTGTCAAATAAAAGATTTCTTTTTGTATTATGCGAAAATCCGGTGCGCATTAAAATATTTTAAGGATATACAATTTTACGACCTAAATACATATTTCATAACCTCAAAAAAAATTCACATATATAGCAAATGCCGCAAAAAAATGTTGCAAAAATAAAAAATATTGATATTTTACTTTGATTCGAAATAAAAATATACGAAAAAGCTACTTCAAATGCCTGTATTTTTCAATGCAATGCATTGAAAATCATCCCTAATTTTAGAACAATTTTTTTCGAATTTTTTTATTGACAAAATTTTTAATTTAGAAAGAAATTGCAAAATAAAATTTAAATAATAATTTTTAATTATTAGTGTATTTTCTGAAATAAGAAATTTGCGATAACTATTTTAACGTCCTTATTAATGTTTACTAACGGGTTCTTATTTTTTTTTGAAAATAGCTTAATCCAGATTTTTTAACGATTTTTTTAAATTTTATTATGTTAAACCGCTTTAACTTTTGCTCGCATTATTAAAAATACGTTCTTGTCAGAGAACAAAAAAAAAATTGAAAAAAAATTATTCTTAAAAATATTTTTATTTTGCTTAGAAATCATAACTTGGTTGTATAACAAGTGTATAATCAGTGTTGGCAAACATGATTTCACAAAGATAACATAATATTATTTCCCAGTTATTGCTGAAACTGAACAAGCATCAAAAAAGCTGGACAATCAAGCCAGGCTGGCAACATCGGCAACAGCACCGAACTTATTCCGATATAAAGACTTTATGATGTTTTAAAGAAATACATAAATTAATAACCCAGAAATATTAGAATTTTAATTAGATTTATTTTATTTATCATTAATTCGTTTTTATAGTTTTTGACTCTTAAAGTTTGATGGCGAGTGTTAAAAACTCAAATTGCCAGGTTATCGCACGTTGGTTCGGAGAGAGCCCCCAATCGTCCTATATCTTCATTTAGGAAGTTGGAGCCCAGAATATAAATTCAAAGTATTATATGGTCTCCACCAGTTTAATTTAACATAACATCAACGAGGTAAGTAAAACGAAAGCACGCAATTAATGGAAACAACGCATAAATTGGAAACAGTTATACGGAGTAATACTCTCAATTGGTGTAAGTGAGACGCAATTCTTTCGAAAGCTTGGCAACAAAGCGATGGCGTGAGAGTTGTTCCCCAACTCAGACCTGAATTGCAACTGGTTTTTATACATACGAACAAAGCTCTAAAAGAATTCATTTCCTAATTCTTTTTTTGAAATTGAGTTATATTTTAAACAATTAGCTATTCTTTATTTAAATTAAATTATGTAGCTAAATTAATTTTCTAATGAATATTTTCCTATATAATGTTAATTCCATTCAATTTGAAAAAGATTGAATAAAAGTTCTTTTTTAAGCTACGTTCACAATGCTGGAGTACTCCACTGTGCACTCCAGCAAAAAAAATGTAAAGTGTTCAAAATACAGAGTGGAAAAATTTCTGTATAATTTGTCTAATAATATACATTTGTCAAAACAATAAAAATAAACAAAATATTAAAAATAATAAATTTTCATTAAAATTTACTTTTTGGAGAAAACAATGTGTTTTTAGACGGATTTAAATTTTTGGATGAATGAATAACCTTCAACATTTAAAGCCGGCTTTACATGATCACACAAGTAATATGATCTAAATGATCACACAAGTAATATGGTCTAAACACAATATGTAATGAAACCATCACACATTGAGAGAGAATACAAATGGAAAAATTGACAGTTGTATGGCTCTCTTCATTTTTTGAAATGGTTCAAAAAACAAGCAGGTGGCATTAGATCAGGGATGTATTTTTATGTAAACACATATAAAAAAGTGAAACAGCTGTTTCCATCTTACTTTTTTATTGTTTAATACCAATCGTCAGTTGTAATTCAGGTCTGAGTTGGGGAACAATTCTCGCGTCATCGTTTTTATTTCTTAAGGACGGTCAGGCTTGTGCTTGTTGCTGGGCTTTCGACAGAATTACTTCTCACCCGCATTAGTTTAATGCACTACTTCGTATTACTGTTCTAAGTTATGCGTTGTCTTCATTAAACGCGCGCTTTCGTTTTACCTCAGAGTGAGGTTATGTTTTTTATTGGTGGAGACCATAGAATACTCACGATATAACCTGGTGGAGACCATTTAAACTCAATATAAACTGGTGGAGACCATTAAAACTCTGGAACTTTTTTCTGGTGGAGACCATTAATACTTTTGATGAAATCAAGTCCGGATGCTCCAACTTCCTATATGAAGGTTTAGGTCGGTTGGTGGGGTTTTCTCTGGACAAACGTGTGATAACCTGGCAATATGAGTGCTTGATGCACCGCCATCCTAATTAAAACCCAAAAAAAAAAAAAATACCAATCGTGTAAACACGAAAAATATAAATCAAACGACTTTTATTCTCTTTTTTGTCATACGGATGGAATTTCATTTTACTTTTTCATTAGACTTGTCGTACGTAAAGTGTGATCGTGTGAAGTGCCCTTAAAGTATAATATAAGTAAATTTTATGTGCATTTCCTACTTATTTGTAGCGAAAATACTATACTTTCAGATGCAAATAGCAATTTCCCTCAAATTGGTTTAGATAACCGTTTTCAAACTTCCCATGACGATTGCAGGTTACTGACGGATCAACCGGTTTAAAATACCACAAGTTTTCAAAATTTGTAACCTATTTTCCTTAGGAACATCATGTTTTTTTAATACCACCCAGTTTCGAACTAGGACCTATGTTTACAATCTGCTAATACTCCAGCAAACAAACGAATACCCCTTCATAAACAGCTTAAAACGAGATAGTCAAATTTGAAATTATATTGGTATGAAAAAGAAAGAAATATAATTTGCTGGAGTGTGTAGTACTCTAGCATTGTGAACGTAGCATTATAATTCAAAAGCATTCAAAATTAAATTTGTTGTCTTTCATTAAATTTGTAATAGAAGGAAATGAACAAATAAGAATGTTCATTCAATTGAATTCATTCAAATAAAGAATGAATTCTCTCAGGCACTAATTCAATGGAATATAGATTCTTTGAATGTAAATACATTCAAATAATTATTTTAAAGAATGCTACATTAAGGGAATTAATCTCAAATAAAAATCATTCTTTCCAAACTTTGCTTGGGAACAATAATAATATAGAAATACACATACATTATCTCAAAAATTTTATGCAGAAAAGCAACATCTTTTCAGAAAGCTATGTCGTCCTGAAAGCTTTATAAATTTTAGGTTAATTTAAATTCTCAAAATATAGCCTAAGTTTACCAAGTTCAGCTTTATTTTTTTCAAATAAAGACGCATCTAAATTCATTAGTTTCTTAAAAACTATTGAAAAAAATATTATTTTTTTAAATAAAAATTGACATTCTGTTTGATGCTATTGCAGTAACTGAATTCATTGAGTTGAAATATGTTCTTTGCAGATCATACCGTTCTGCAATAAATTTTTTAATCTTCTCCATGTTTTGCAAATTGTTTACATCATCTGTAAGTCGACTTACAGATTAAAATGGATCTTTAAATCTAGTGGCGTACTCCGTTTGAAAAGTTAGCACAAATCTTCAAGTTGGTTTTGGCTTTGAATCGTTTATTTTTATTTTAAGTGTTAAAAAGGGTTGTAAACACAACTCTAACCACTCTAGGAGTCAAATTAAAATCTTTTTTTATTTTATTTATTCTTTATTGAATCATTCATATAGAGAAATTTACAATAAGTATTAACCTAAACCATAAATAACATTGTTATTGCCTCTGCAATTTCAACCAAAGTTTTCTATAATTTATTTATCTAGCAAAATTTAATGTTTCCTTTCTTCTTAAATGACAGCAACTCACTAGGAAGGGGATTTGGGTGAATTTCTTAACATTAGATAGGATGCTGTTTCCAATAGCTGAATTGGTTTAATGACAGTGTTGTACAACAGTACTTTGTACTTTAAGTTCAGATCCGACCATGGCCCAATTATCCAGTACAATTGAGTTGACTTAAATTTTATGGTGGCTCCATGTTGAACGGCGATCAATATGGATACCAAGGTATCTCACATGATTTTGTTTCTCCGTTGTTTATCTGAATTGGAGGATAGTTTTCTCGTCTTAGAGTAAATGTAACGTGAGTACATTTTGTTGCATTGACTTTTATTTTCCATTTGAGTTCGTCAATATGAGACTGGAGTGGTGAGAAGCTATTGAATGGCAGGTTACTTATCATCGTGGTAGTAATTGTATCCATACCGGGTAATTTTCCCGCGTTTAGTCATTAAGAACCGGAATTTTATTGGAACCACATTATACGTACAAGAAGAAAACAAACAGGGGGATTTTTGGCAAACTTTTTTCAGAGTTGCACGGAAATGTACTTTTTTGTGTATACACGTGGATAAGTACATAAAAAATATAAACAAAGAAGAAAATACATAAAAAACGTAAACAAAAAGATAACAAACCATAACAAACTCATTGATATATTTGTGAAATATTTAAATATCCAAATAAAAATTAAAATCCTCTTTGAGCACTAAATCTGAAATGTGTTATTAATAGCGAATCGTAAAACGAATCAATCTAAGTATTAAGTGTTCTTCAAAGTACTTTCTATGAAATGCTGTGATGTAACAAACTTTGAAGATTTTACAAATTTAACAAAGGTGTTTATGCTTAAAAAATTAAAAATGTTCGTTGAGCAGGAAAACTATAATATGTGATCGATAGGGTATTAATAGACAAATCGAACCGTATAAAGATTTTTTTCCTGAGTAGTTATACCGTAACAAACTTTGACAAATTTGCAAAATTTAATGAAAAAGTTTTTATACTCAAAAATTTTAAAATATTCGTTGCGCAGCAAAACCAAAATATGTCATCGATAGGGGATCAATAGACAAATCGAACCGTACTTGCTATTTTCTTGAGTACTTGCTATTAGCCGGTATACCGTAACAAACTTTGACAAATTTGCAAAATTTAATGAAAAAGTTTTTATATTCAAAAATTTTAATATATTCGTTGAGCAGCAAAACCAAAATATGTCATCGATCAATGTCAGGATCAATAGACAAATCGAACCGTATATAGATTTTTTTCTTGAGTACTTGCCATAAGACGGTATAACGTAACAAACTTTGACAAATTGGCAAATTTAAGGAAAAAGTTTTTATACTCAAAAATTTTAAAATATTCGTTGAGCAGCAAAACCAAAATATGTCATCGATAGAGGATCAATAGGCAAATCGAACCATGTATAGATTTTTTCCTGAGTACTTGCCATAAGGCGGTATAACGTAACAAACTTTGGAAAATTGGCAAATTGACAAATTTAATGAAAAAGTTTTTATACTAAAAAATTTTTAAATATTCGTTGAGCAGCAAAACCAAAATATGTCATCGATAGGAGATCAATAGACAAATCGAACCGTATATAGATTTTTTTCCTGAGTACTTGCCATAAGACGGTATAACGTAACAAACTTTGACAAATTTTCAAAATTTAATGAAAAAGTTTTTATACTCAAAAATTTTAAAATATTCGTTGAGCAGCAAAACCAAAATATGGCATCGATAGAGGATCAATAGACAAATCGAACCGTATATAGCTTTTTCCTGAGTACTTGCCATAAGACGGTATAACGTAACAAACTTTGACAAATTGGCAAATTTAATGAAAAAGTTTTTATACTCAAAAATTTTCAAATATTCGTTGAGCAGCAAAACCAAAATATGGCATCGATAGGGGATCAATAGACAAATCGAACCGTATATAGATTATTTTTCTGAGTACTTGCCATAAGACGGTATAACGTAACAAACTTTGGCAAATTTAATGAAAAAGTTTTTATACTCAAAAATTTTAAAATATTCGTTGAGCAGCAAAATCAAAATATGTCATCGATAGGGGATCAAGAGACAAATCAAACCATATATAGATTATTTTCCTGAGTACTTGCTATTAGCCGGTATACCGTAACAAACTTTGGAAAATTGGCAAATTGATAAATTTAATGAAAAAGTTTTTATACTAAAAAATTTTTAAATATTCGTTGAGCAGCAAAACCAAAATATGGCATCGATAGGGGATCAATAGACAAATCGAACCATATATAGATTATTTTCCTGAGTACTTGCCATAAGACGGTATAACGTAACAAACTTTGGCAAATTGGCAAATTTAATGAAAAAGTTTTTATACTCAAAAATTTTAAAATATTTGTTGAGCAGCAAAACCAAAATATGTCATCGACAGGGAATCAATAGACAAATTGATTCGTATATAGATTTTATCCCTGAGTACTTTCCATAAGACGGTATAACGTAACAAACTTTAGAAAATTGGCAAATTGCAAAATTTAATGAAAAAGTTTTTAGACTAAAAAATTTTAAAATATTCGTTGAGCAGCAAAACTAAAATATGTCATCAATAGGGGATCAATATACAAATCGAACTGTGTATAGATTTTATCCCCGAGTACTTTCCATTAGCCGGTGTACTGTAACAAACTTAGAAAAATTCCCAAATTTGATGAAAAAGTTGTTATAATACAAAATTTTAAAATATTCGTTGAGCAGCAAAACTACAACATGTGATCGATAGGGAATCAATAGAAAAATCGAACCATGTATAGATTTTATCCCTGAGTACTTTCCATTAGCCGGTGTACCGTAACAAACTTTGAAAAATTTGCAAACTAAATGAAAAAGTAGTTATAGTACAAAATTTAAAAATATTCGTTGAGCAGCAAAACTACAACATGTGATCGATAGGGAATCAATAGACAAATCGAACCATGTATAGATTTTATCCCTGAGTACTTTCCATTAGCCGGTGTACCGTAACAAACTTTGAAAAATTTGCAAACTAAGTGAAAAAGTTTTTATACTCAAAAATTTTAAAATATTCGTTGAGCAGCAAAAGTACAATATGCGATCGATAGGAAATCAATAGACAAATCGAACCGTATATAGATTTTATCCCCGAGTACTTTCCATTAGCCGGTGTACCGTAACAAACTTTGAAAAATTTGCAAACTTAATGAAAAACTTTTTATACTAAAAAAATTTTAAAATATTTGTTGAGCCACAAAACTAAAATATGTCATCGATAAGGGATCAATAGACAAATCGAACTGTATATAGATTTTTTTCCTGAGTACTTTCCATAAGACGGTATAATGTAAAAAAAATTTGAAAAATTCACAAATTTAATGAAAAAGTTGTTGTAGTACAAAATTTTAAAATATTCGTTGAGCAGCAAAACTATAATATGTAATCGAAAGGGTATTAATAAACAAATCGAACCGTATATAAATTTTGTTCCTGAGTACTTGCCATAAGATGACATAGTTTAGTTTTGCTGCTCAACGAATATTTAAAAAAATTTTAGTATAAAAACTTTTTCATTAAATTTGCCAATTTTCAAAAGTTTGTTACATTATACCGTCTTATGGCAAGTACTCAGGAAAAAAATTTATATACGGTTCGATTTGTCTATTGATCCGCTTTCGATCACATATTTTAGTTTTGCTGCTCAACAAATATTTTAAAATTTCTTAGTATAAAAACATTTTCACTTAGTTTGCAAATTTTTCAAAGTTTGTTACGGTACACCGGCTAATGGAAAGTACTCAGGGATAAAATCTATACATGGTTCGATTTGTCTATTGATTCTCTATCGATCACATGTTGTAGTTTTGCTGCTCAACGAATATTTTTAAATTTTGTACTGTAACAACTTTTTCATCAAATTTGCGAATTTTTCTAAGTTTGTTACGGTACACCGGCTAATGGAAAGTACTCGGGGATAAAATCTATACACGGTTCGATTTGTGTATTGATCCCCTATCGATGACATATTTTAGTTTTGCTGCTCAACGAATATTTTAAAATTTTTTAGTCTAAAAACTTTTTCATTAAATTTTGCAATTTGCCAATTTTTTAAAGTTTGTTACGTTATACCGTCTTATGGAAAGTACTCAGGGATAAAATCTATATACGGTTCGATTTTTCTATTGATTCCCTATCGATCACATGTTGTAGTTTTGCTGCTCAACGAATATTTTAAAATTTTGTATTATAACAACTTTTTCATCAAATTTGGGAATTTTTCTAAGTTTGTTACGTTATACCGTCTTATGGCAAGTACTCAGGAAAAAAATCTATATACGGTTCGATTTGTCTATTGATCCCCTATCGATGCCATATTTTGGTTTTGCTGCTCAACGAATATTTAAAAATTTTTTAGTATAAAACTTTTTCATTAAGTTTGTCAATTTGCAAATTTGTCAAAGTTTGTTACGTTATACCGTCTTATGGCAAGTACTCAGGAAAAAAATCTATATACGGTTCGATTTGTCTATTGATCCTCTATCGATGCCATATTTTGTTTTGCTGCTCAACGAATATTTTAAAATTTTTGAGTATAAAAACTTTTTCATTAAATTTGCCAGTTTGCCAAAGTTTGTTACGTTATACCGTCTTATGGCAAGTACTCAGGAAAAAAATCTATATACGGTTCGATTTGTCTATTGATCCCCTATCGATGCCATATTTTGGTTTTGCTGCTCAACGAATATTTAAAAATTTTTTAGTATAAAAACTTTTTCATTAAGTTTGTCAATTTGCCAATTTGTCAAAGTTTGTTACGTTATACCGTCTTATGGCAAGTACTCAGGAAAATAATCTATATATGGTTTGATTTGTCTATTGATCCCCTATCGATGCCATATTTTGGTTTTGCTGCTCAACGAATATTTTAAAATTTTTTAGTATAAAAACTTTTTCATTAAATTTGGCAATTTGCCAATTTTCCAAAGTTTGTTACGTTATACCGTCTGATGGCAAGTACTCAAGAAAAAAATCTATATACGGTTCGATTTGTCTATTGATCCTCTATCGATGACATATTTTGCTTTTGCTGCTCAACGAATATTTTAAAATTTTTGGGTATAAAAACTTTTTCATTAAATTTTGAAAATTTGTCAAAGTTTGCTACGTTATACCGTCTTATGGCAAGTACTCAGGAAAAAATCTATATACGGTTCGATTTGTCTATTAATACCCTATCGATCACATATTATAGTTTTCCTGCTCAACGAACATTTTTAATTTTTTAAGCATAAACACCTTTGTTAAATTTGTAAAATCTTCAAAGTTTGTTACATCACAGCATTTCATAGAAAGTACTTTGAAGAACACTTAATACTTAGAATGATTCGTTTTTCGATTCGCTATTAATAACACATTTCAGATTTAGTGCTCAAAGAGGATTTTAATTTTTATTTGGATATTTAAATATTTCACAAATATATCAATGAGTTTGTTATGGTTTGTTATCTTTTTGTTTACGTTTTTTATGTATTTTCTTCTTTGTTTATATTTTTTTATTTTCTTATCCACGTGTATACACAAAAAAGTACCTTTCCATGCAACTCTGAAAAAAAGTTTGATAAAGTTGAAAAAAGTTTGTTATAAAGTTTGTTTTCTTCATAGAGATCCACATTATTTATAATATTAACACTAATAGAAGTGTCTGTATCAACTTCAGTAAACACATTCTCCAAGTGATTGACGAATGCTTCAAGTTTTTCTGACGTATTTTTTGCCAATTGACCATTCTGGAGGCGTATGGGTGACTCTCTTGAGAACTATCAGAACTTGAATCTCCAATAGTTAAAGCAAAATTAAATTTATATTTTAAATAAAAACTAAAAAAATTTTAAGTTACATTATAAAAAAAATAATAAAATAAAAGTTTAAACATAAATGCCACTGGTGTACAGTTTCTTTTGACGCTCACAGTATATTCTGTATTCTTCTTAGGGTCTAGTTTTTTGAGATTAATAAGGCAATGTGAAGTCTTCTTTGACACCGATTAAGTTTAACCTTTATGTTTGGAGATTGCGATGGTCCTTTTTGTATTCTTGCATTGGGAAATGTCTAATATTTTTTCTTAATAAAGTGGCTGTTAAACCACAGGCTCTGCCACTTGGATGTTTTGTATCGTAAATTTAGTATCCGTTAATTCTGAAACAATTCTTTAGGGTAAAGTGTGTTTCAAAGACGAATAGTACTTCAATTTTTTAAAGTTCTTGTGTTGGCTAAGGCCGTTAGGATTCCAAAAACAAATTCATAGAAAATTCAATTTTTATTTAGCAGGATCTGCCTGAGCATGCTTTGATTCTGCATTTATTGTTGAAACATATTTTGCATATTTGCCATGAAACTGTTCATGTTTTGAGAATTTGTTTCGGGTGCGGGTATACCCTCTTTTAATGCATTTGCATATGCAAATAATGTGGTTTTATTTTCATTACTTGTTTGCAAATGTTCATTATTCTTATTTGTAAGATGTCTATATTGGGCACTAGAAGTTTGTTTTGCGTTCATTTGGGTAATAAAACCCTCTCTTGTCGTATGGGCAGACGATTTACATCTTTGATAACTACTGCCAAACCCTTTGTACTTTTTAGTTGATACGTGTAATAATTTCTTTCCTACAAGTTGGGACATCTTATTAACCAATAGGTTGTCTCGCAAATAGAGGAAAAGTAGTTTGTGGTCTTTTAAAGGCATGGATGGTACATTTTCCATTTTCTTAGTTGTCAAGGAGTGCAAAACGATTTTGACTTACCGAATTTGTTTTCGCCTATTTTGGATTTGGTTCCAATTTTAAAGTCCTAGGGCTGGACTTACGTTTTGTATAGGTAACATAACGGTCCATTCCCGTTTGAATCTTTTCCCTTTTATGCGATCTCAATGTATTTTGAATGTTTTTTGGTATGGCACCAATATTTTTTAACATTGGGCTTGAGTGACCTTCCTTATGATTAATGGTTTTTATAGTGTTAATATTGTTATTGCTAATATTTGTGATATTTTTCACATTAGCATTACTATTTTCATCAATTATTGAATCAGTTGTTGTGTTGTCTTCCACGCACTTAAAATCTTAAGAAGAAACTAAAACACAAAAACTATAAAAATATGTTTCATGTTTAAAAATTACAATTTCTTGAAAAACTCTACTGTTATTATAAAAGTTGGTAACCCTGCAATTTAATTTGCTTTGACAGTTTATAAAAAAAATATTACGTCAGCTCTTGAAACATATAAAGAATTCGACTTAAATTTTTTAAAACATAAAATGATAAATAAGTGCAGTGAAGTGCGGTAAAAATGAGAACTCAGGAAAACGAAAACAAAATTTAGAGGAAAAAACATAAACTTGGAGTGAACAGTGGACAAATATAATCAATATTAGTATTAAACAAGTACGAGTGCTATATTCGGCTGTGCCGAATCTTATATACCCTTCACCATAGTGTATTTGAAACATAATTGATCTTACAGTCTTGTTAATAAAAACATTAAACAAATTTGAGTCGATTTAAGCCGAATGTTTCGGCGGCGGCTAAGCTCCGAATAAAAGCCGGTCGACTTCGACCTCTGATTCATTGCTAGTAAACATTGACGAGACGTAGATTTTGTTTTTGTTTATCGTAAAAAAAATTGTTTTCAAAAGCACTTGGGAAAGATTTGTGTTAGTTTTAAATTTCAAACTTACATTATTCGCATAAAAATTATTGTACAATAACTCACAATCTACTCTCATATAATTGAAAACGTTTTAAATACTTTTTTCTATTCATTAAAAAATATATTTGCAATACAAAAGGGAATATTATTTTATTTTAACAAAAAATGCAAATCATATTTTTTTGCTGTGTATTTTTTGTATGTTTGGATTCCAAACAAAACAAAAAAATACACAGCTGAATAAAACCAAATACATCTACACACACACATGTAAATCTTTTTCTATATTCAGTGTTGTTGTTGCTTTTATAACAATTTTTTGATGAAATTTTCAGAGGTTGTCTCGGATTTTTGTTCATATCTCCGTTATTTACCGACCGATTTTGCTGATTTTAAATAGCGATCTTCTCGAAAGCATGTCTAATAGAATTATTGAAGATTCGGATTTCGCCGATATCTGGGGTCCTCTAAAAACTGATTTCAACAGACAGACAGACGGACATGGCTTAATCGACTCCGCTATCTATAAGGATCCAGAATATATATACTTTATAGGGTCGGAAAATTATATTATAGAAATTACAAACGGAATGACAAACTTATATATACCCTTCTCACGAAGGTAAAGGGTATAAAAAACAAGTGAAAAATTCCGAAAAAAAATTACATTGTGATATTTTCAAATAAATTTTTATTGCTTTTAGTATTTAATATATAAAAAATATTTTTTTACAAAAGAAATTGCAATAAATAAGTAAATTTATAAAAAGAATGGTTACTATCTATTAATATTTAAATAAAAATAATAAATTGTCCCACTGTTAGATTTATAACTGAAAACACATATAGTAGTATATAGGCGAAACTGATTGTCAAGGACCTAAGTCCCCTGTCAAAGACCTAACTGGTGAGAATGTATTAGTAGAAGCACAAAAATAAACACAGTTGTTCAAAAGGTACTAAATAAAAAATGTATTTTTTGGATGTTATTTTTTGTGTGTTATTTTATATCCTAGTGAATGAAAATATTAGTTAATTATTTTTTTGAAAATATATTTTATCTCAAAACATATTATAAACACTACATTTTGTTATTTGTATCTGCACTAATGCAAAATGAAAAAAAGTATGTAAAATACTTTTTTAATTTTCAATACCAAAATGTAAGATGTACATCTTTTTTTCAGTTTTTATTAAAATGAAATGTCAAAGAATAAAAAATATTTTTTTTTTCGTTTGTAAATTATAAATAATTTTCGGGGTTTTAAATAAATGAAAATTGTCACAAAAAATAATAAACATTAAGTTTAAGTGATAGGAAAAACTTATAAGTGCTAAAATCCTCGCAATTTTGCGATGAAAATTTAAAGTTTTGTGAGTGCGTTTAGTTCTCACAAGTTTGTTTTATTCTCCCAGAGCTCGTCTGTGTGAAGAGAATAAAAATTTTTGTTTGAAAACCTCTTCAGTTTCGCCTATATGTAAGAGTTGAAATACAAACCTGGGGATGCGGTTGCGTTTTCTGGTTCCCAGAGAAAATGTTAATTAAATGGAGTTTTTGTATTTCATAGTTTATTTATTCACCACATGGTTTTTCCTTATTAAAAGTATGAATGGCATGGTAACTCTAAATGTAAATGAGAGAAAATTCATAAACAAATTAAAATAAATAAATAAATGATGTGGATTTCTTCAACGATTTAAGTTGTCAAAACTCAATATAAAAAAATATCCGTCTCCGCAGCCGCAATATTGTATTTCTACTTTAATACTATATGTGAAAAGTATTAACCAATAGGAACGCAGATTGTGTGACGTCACAGCTCATATATGCGCAGAAAGTTTTAATTATGTTCGCCTGACGACGTAATCTTTACTTTATCATTTTTGAGTAAAACTTACTTTTAACTTATTTTTCAAATTTGATTATTATTTTTTGGAAAGGGAAGGGATTTATGTGCCAAACCTGGAAATGTTCGAACGTTAATTTTATAATGAAGTTTCGATAAATGAGCAAAAAAAAGTTGTAATAAATAAGGTGAGAGCGTTTCGGCAACAAACACAATATTATTTATTTTTTTTGCTTTAAAAACACAAATGTAATTTTTTTAGAATAAAAATAAATTTATTTTGAAACAACCCAAACACTTTTTAAATAAACAAATAAAAATCAACTGCCTTAACGTCTTCACCTTACTTAGTGCATCCCGACGTCAGTATTATTATATTTTATAAAACATTATTATAGTTTTAGTGTGAACGTTTTTCCATTCTGTCTATTATGAATTAAAAGTTCACCATTATTTTTTCACTTTTCTCTTTCCTTATATTCTAAACACTTCAAAAAGGAGAAATAATATGTAAGGAAAAAAGTACAATTATTTAAATATTTAAAAGGAATTTATTGCGAAAATGTTTGTAATGAATTAAATAATATATAATTAAACTAAAAATTGGCACCAGGTGTAATATTTGTTGGGTCTTATGCAAGAGAATAGCTGAGGATTGCTTAAGGGTGACAAAAATTCTAGCAAAATGCTGAGAATAAATTAAATGCACTAATGAATGTTTTGGGTGGCGATAGAGGGTATATGCTATAAGATATTGATTATTTCTGGTATAATTTTCTAGGTTTTTGAACTCATGAATTTAAAAAAAAATCAATAAAACTTTTATTTTTAGAGCATTTTCTAAGTTGCTGTGGTTGTTAGTAAAACTTCATTTTTAATAGCATTTATTCTGATTATTTAATAATTTATTAACAATTTTTTATTTGATAAAAATAGAGAGAAAAAGGAAGTATATTTTGTTCTTTAATAATGTAAAATTAATTATAATTTTGGTAACATTCACAATTTCATTGCTAAGCACATTTGCGTATTTCATTTCACATACAATATTTTCGAATACATTTCATTTCTCTAAGCAATAAGGATCCATACGATTATTTGGAATATTTTATTCATATTATTTAAGTTGATATTAAAAGTTTACAATTTGCGTAGAATTCAAGCTAATTTTTAAGTTATACAGAATAATTCGTTGTTAATTTATATGTTAAAAAGCTAATTATTTAAGAATATGTATGTATTTATGTATGTATGTAAAATAATTTTTTCAGTTTCCCTATAAAAATGAAGTTTGATTTATTTTATAAAATTGTCTAAATAAATTAACCTTATCTTACATTAACTAATTTCACTCGGTCCATTGTGATTCCCCTATTGCATTATAAGGGCATATAAATAGCAAAATAATGAAAAAATTCTGAAATGAACCAAACCAATTTCTCAACAATTTTTTAAAACATTATTTTTGTATGAGATACAAATTACGATAATATGAAAATCCACTAAAATTCATATTGTGAACCAATTGAAAGGTATTAGACATACATACATAAATACATACATACATGCGTACATACATATGTATTAAATTATTTATGTATATATTTTGAATGCTACAATTATGTTGGTACATAGTTACTTATGTAAATATTATTAACTCAAATGTATGTTACATACTTACAGTATGTTTAATATAAATATTTTAAAAATATATTTGTTTTTACTCATTATAAATAATAAAAATAATAATATATTAAGCTTAGTGTTGGTTAAAATTATGTTCGCTTTTGGGTGCTTGTTTATATTTATAATTTATGTTTTTATTTTAATTAATAATAAAATTGATTTCATTAAAAATAAATTTATGAAATGATCTATGTATGACATGTAAATTGAATGCATGCAATACATTTCTTACATAAAAATTATATTTTTATTTATATATTATTTATAATTTTTTCTTAATGTATCAAATGGTCCCGAAAATAATTTTCGTAATCTATACTAAATACTATATAAAAAAATGTACGATAATGGGCCGAACCTTGTTCGTTAATAATTTGATTAAATTTGAATCCTTTCTTACGGCATTCGTTTGAAACCAGATTCATTATTTATAAATATCTTTTTCTAATAGAGAGTAACAGCTTTGTTACAATTGGAACGGCTGGCGACAAATCACACAAAATAGCGAGCGACGAATTAAAATTAAGCGACTGTCGGCAGACCACGTTTTTATACCCTACACCATTTTAGTGGGGTGGTTTGGTTTTTTGCTGGTGTTTGTAACGCACAATAATATTGGTCCTATACAAACCTTAAAGTATACCAGTCGGTTCACAATAATTTTCTGAGTCAATTCAGCTATGTCCGTCCATGTTAACCTTGTAATCAAACTACATATCGCAATTTTGAAGATAATTCAATGAAATTTTGGTACATGATATTCTATCGCCCCAGGGACGATAGAATTAACCTATTGAAAATGGTTAAGATCGGTTCATTATTTCACCTGGCCCCCAAACAACAGCTTGTTAGGTTTACAACAAAAAGTAGTCAAACTACAGGTCGCAATTTTTTGCTAAATCACTATTTATTTGTATACAGGTGTAAGGTATTATAAGGTATAACTTCTTACTTGATTGATTTAAACATATTATTCTCTTTAATTCCTATTTATTTCATTAAATATCATCCATTAATAACACATGCCGAAAATGAAATTTTTTCAAGATTTTTAACAAAATATTTTGAACATATGGCAACGCTACAATATAAAAATAAGAGAATAATGAGAGGATCGCCAGAGATCGCAAGAAAAGTAAAATATACAACCATAATGTCGCCAACTACAAGACGATATTTTGCTCTCTTTACATAATGTATGAAAACTCATTGTCGACAGCGGTTGTGGTTCCAATTGTAATTAAGCTGTAATGTTCTTTAATCAACGTTCACACCTATCAAATATTTAATGAAAATAACGTTACATTTAACAAATAGACATTTTGATTTTATTTAAATATATATTTATTTACACAAACATTATATACATACATATATACATATGATATCATTTTAGAGTTGCTTTATTAGTTGTGTTTTGTTGCTATCATTAAGTATTAACGCTCAAAGTAAGCAACAAGACGAATATTACCTGACATGGCATTACCCTACGGAAAAAATTAGCTTAATTTTGAAATTATTTAAAATTCATTTAATTTTTTTTTATTTGGTAATATTCTTCAATTTATTTATTTTTTTTTTTTTTTGTAAATATTTATTTATTATTTGGCAATTTCATATAAATTTTGAAATTTAAAAACGTTAGGAGTTTACGTTTAAAATTATACAAGTTAATTTTATTCAAATGTAAAAATACTCATATCATTGTCTTTATGTAAAATAAAAAATCTTTTTAAATTAAATTTAAATTGAAGAAAATTACTAAATAAAAAAAACTTTTTCAAGAAAATAAAAAATTACTTCAAGATTGCGTTGCTAACTTTGACCGTAAACACTCATTTAAAGCAACAAAACACAACGTTAAATTGTGTTTTATTTGAATTGGTAGCACTTGTAACGACGTTAAAATTAACTTGTATAATTTTACATGTTAACACCTAACGTTTAAAAATCTTAAATTTATATGGAATTGACTTCGATCGTTAGTAACGATCGATCGTTGCTAGCAACGTTAACAAACACAACTATGGTATTGCAATCATGGTTCCAAGATTTGAATAAAAGCCAACCGTGTTATACTGTCACAACAACTTAAGGTGATATTAGACGACATGTATTTTACGTATGTACTGTCACTTTTTTATATTCATATGTAATTTCGTATGTATGTATGTTAAAATTGTCATGTTTTCCGTATGACATGACCTATAAATATCTTCAAAGCTTACTTTTTAATGTGTAAAAATTGTTAAAATTTTAAATTAGTTTATAAAAATTTAAAAAATATAACATTTTAATCTTCATTATTTATTTACTTTTTGGTTAGTAAGAGAGTATTTGGTTAGTAAACAACAATCAGACTTTCCATAGTCGATCGGTGAGACCCGAGAAAAAGGTGACTGATAAAACTAAGAGTTGATTTTTAATTAAAGAACATTTTCTCTCAATTGGGTTCTTATTATTCTAAAAAATGATTCCCGTTTTTAAATTGTAATGTTTGCTAAACATGGTTAAAACTGCTGACATTCTTAAAAGGCTTTTATGTTTTTTTTTTCTTCTTTTAAGCAAGGTAAGATACATATTTAATCAAAAGTTTCCTTAAATGGACCTAAATAAATTTTCAGCTATTAAGGATATAAATAAAAAGTTTAGTATTTGGATTGTAAAAGACCCTAATACGCGTATTTGTCCAATTTACAAGCTGTGTCGAATCGTTTTATATTAAAATAATATTTATACTTAGAAACTAAATTATTTAAAACTTGTGCAACATTGTACCTCGATGCCGATTGTGAACTGGACAATTGATTTAAAATGTTAAGGATCTATTGCATAATTTTTACTAAATATAATATGTACTATATTTGATAGTGTTTGTTGTAATACATAATGTTAGTATTACGTATTTATTATTATTATTTTTTATATTAATTATTCGAGAAAAGCAATTGTTTTGTATTTTTTACTTAGTATTGTGCATTTTTTTATAATTTAACCTCTTATTCACAAACTAAATTTTTATTTTATAAATGGTTTATAAATTAGATTTTGTATGATAACTTTGTTTTAGAAACCTTTTATAAAATAGAAATGTTTGTGAATAAGGGGAATAATAATTTATAAATAACTTTAATTTGTGTTTCTATTAATATAATGAGTTACTGTTTTGCTTTTATTGGGATTCTTCATTTGTGCAATTTGAAGGAGAATGCTCAGTAAGAGCTGGAAGTATGTTATCACCAGAAAGTTGCCTGAAAAATATATATATGATTACGTTACAAATTTTTGAGACACATTTATTATATTAATTTTATGTTCATAAATTAATATATTAATATTCACATAATTCTTAAACTATATCGATTAAATATTAGTAATTATAATAATAAACATATTTACTACTTACAATGAGTTAATCACACCGTAATGCACTCAATTTGTTTTTTAGCATAAAATACTCTAACAGGATGCTACCCCCGCCCGTGAAATTGTTCTATGGCTTGTAAAACTATATCCTGCTAAAAATTAGGCTGACAGAACAACGTTAACAGATGCCGCAAGGGCTCTAAAGTTTCCAAGTGAATTTACAAAGTAGAAAATGTACTTATATTTGAGATATATTTTTAAAAAATGTTTTTTTACTTTAAATATATCTATATTTACTCGGATATTAGTTTTTGTCCGTATATGAAAACGCGAACTTGTTGTCAGCTATGGTCAAAAAAGTTTAAATTTTTCAAAGGCCGTTTCAAATCTCCAATTTCAGTTTTTTTTTAAACTTTGTTCAACTAATTTCAAAATTTGTAGAAGATCTCATGGGGATTTATGGAAAACAGATAAGTGAATAAAACGGTGAAAAATTAGATCAATGATTCTTACAGTTTAGCTGTACCTGCGATTTGAACTCTGCGGATTTCAGGATTTCAATTTTCCCGAAATCCTCCGAGTTTAAATCGCAGGTACAGCTAATCTGTAGGAAACATTGATTTAATTTTTTACCGTTTAATAGCCTTATTTATTGTCTATAAATCCCAATGAGATCTCCTAAAAATTTTGAAATTTGTTTAACAAAGTTTCAAAACAACTGAAATTGGAGATTTAAAATTACTCACTCGTGCACATTACGATCCCTTTACAATAAAGTTCAAAATTTATTACTAAATGGGCATATTTGAGCAAAACATGAAAAATCGATATTTTCCCCTTGTAAATGTACTTAGAAACTTCAGAGCCTTTGCGGCACCTGTTAACGTTATCCTATCAGCCTAATTTTTTGTGTGATATAGTTTCACAACCAAAAGAACAATTCGAGAGGGGAGGACGGGCAAAATTCGTAACTTCGTACAGTGAATCAAATAAGTTTTTTTGCCTGCCTTTATTTAAAAGAATATAATGACGCAATTCCAATACAATATTTTCGATTTTTAGAACAAGTGTAAATCAATGAAATACAATTATGAGATTTTTAATCAGTATTATACAAAATAAATTAATTTAAAAATATTAGAAAAAATGCACTAATTGGCCTTTCAAAATCTATAACTGTCAAAGGGGAGCTATTTGTATAAAAGAGAACCATTGAACCCCTCATTTATCTTCTCCAAAGTCCGAACTAGGTGGAACACTAGTATTACATTTAAGCCTGTAAATAGATTTTAGGTTGCTTGGAATCAATTTAAAAAGAACTGCCGTGTGATACAGAAAATACTTAATACAGACTTTTTATAAATAGAAATGGTTATCATCACCTAAGTTCAAAAAAAAACAATATTTTTCAGCTAATACATACAATTATATCCCTAGAACCCGAATGAAGAATAGCTATCCTGATCAAAATATGCTGACAGTATTTTATTCGTAAAATAGTTTTAGTTTGTGAATAACCAAAAACTCAGATTATTTTATAGCCACGATCGGCAATTCCTATACACAGTGTTTTTGGCCTTTACTAAATTTACACAGATTACTCCCACGCATAGAAAACACAATTCAGTCTCATTTGAGCTGTCATAGAAGAAGGTTGTGTCGTCGCTCGTTTCTTGCTTTTGCAATGAAAATGAACGAAAGTATATTAATGAAGGGATGGATAATACTAATTATTGTTGTGCTTTTTTAGTATATTTAGTAGTTTTTATTAACTTTTTAAAATGTTTTTTCTTTCAACATAATTTGCAAATTATAATAATTAACCAAAATTTAATGTACTTTTGTTTAATTTTTACCTTTAATATGTATATATTACAAATATAGTTAAAAAGCTCAAATTTGTGTTTTTATATACATATATTTTAATATTTAAAATAAATATGTGCAAAACAGGGCACAAAATATTTACTACTTTTAAACTAAAAAATATTAGTTTTGTGTTACATTAAGATTATTTATAAATATCAGTTTTCAATACATGCATTTTTGTGGAGAATAAGTGCAAAATATAGTCCAGGTCCAAGATTATATTATATTATATCTTGCTCTGAGTTCAAAATTACTTATTTTTTTCTAAATAAAATTCAAGAAAAGACATATTTCATGTTAAATATCTGTTAAGAAATGTTTAGTCGTACCAATACTAAAATATCTAAAACTTGTTTTTTAAGTCTACAGGAGTAATATACATAAATCTTAAATTTTATTAAATAATATAGTAATATTAAAAAAAATAAACAAAAAAATAAAAAAGCAAAATACTTTAACTAAAAAATAGCAATATTAATATCTGGATGTCACTTATTACAGATTAGGTTTTTCCTTAAAATTTTTAAAATGTTACATAGGCAAATAACTTAATTGATTCACTGTATGTATTTACAGTGGAGACTACTATGCGTTTGGCTCACAATCACTTTCTAAATCTATATAACTGTTCCGTCTGTCTGTGTGCCCATGTAAACCTTATGCCTTATCTTCGTTTATCTAGTACCTCTGCAAAAATTTGCACTACTTAGTTTTATATATTTATGTAATAATACTTCCGAAATTCTTAGCGAACAGAGATTCTAAAATCCCTCTACCGAAAATAGACCCGCATTGAACCCATGCCCCCATATAAAGCTTTTTCAGAAAATAAAAAACAAATTAAATGCTTTAATATACAAAATAGTCCACATTTTAATATAACCATTGGTGTATGGTCAACCATGCTCGGCTGTACATTTTTACATGTTTTATTTAAATAGCACATACCTGTCAACAATCATATTATAGGATCCAGGTGCTGAATTAGAACGTCCCGCGCGTATAAATCTTTCTAAACGTGAACCGCCACGCTGTGGTGCTCGACCCGATATTCCACGTGAGAATGGATTACCAAAGGAATGTTTCTTTAGCATTGTTTTTATTAAAATCAATGTATCCAATTTTGGAATGCTGCGTACCACTGAATTAATATCATCATCATTAACTTGAACTAATCGGCAGTTTTCCTCCTCACTGGGCAATGGATGTAGACCACCAGCAGTCACCCAAACGTGTTCCTATGTTAGTTTTACCAAAAAGTTTTATTGTTTATAAAATTAAAAATCAGATTCATATTTTAAATTCTACATTTAAATAATGTAAATAAACATAATAACCAAGGAAAAATAGTTCTAGAATAATGTAAATAAACATAAAAACCAAGGAAAAATAGTTCTAGAACGACACGATTCTTGGAATCAGTTAAAAAAATTAAAATCAAAATATAAATATTTCTGCATAGGACTGTACTATAAGAAATTAAAGAATTCCCTTATTAAAATGTAATACAGTACTTTTTGCTTATAGTCCATTTTGCTTAAAGGCCAAAAACGGATGTAAGCCAAAACAATCCTATTCACTTGCAGGTTTTTCCAAATTTCATACAAATTATTTGTTCTTATGTCTACTTCGCCTATAGTCCAATTTCGTTTATTGTATAGAAAAAATATTTCATATAGTCCACCCTGTTTTTTGTAATACTTTTTTTAACAAACTTTGCCAGTTTGTTAAAATATTTTTTGAAAAAAATAGAACCATTTATTGTAAATTGTTTAAAAAAGAAACAATCTAAGATTACATAATTTTTTCAAAAAAATGTTCAACAATTCGCAATTTCTATTTCATAAAGAAATTGATAACTATATTGTGTTTGATTTAGTCATCCAAAGAGATTATGCCCGAATTCAGAAAGAAAAAAATCAAATTTTTCAAAATCAAACTCATTTTAATACAAGAAATGTTTTAAATATTATAATTCCAAGATGCAGATTGGAAAAAACAAAGCAACGTATTGATTACGTAGGTGACAATTTATATAATAACTTACCACCTTCTTTAAAATCAATTGAGAATTTCAATATTTAAATCATTAAGTAAAGATTATATATATAGTTTAGTTATAGAAACGTTTCTATAGGAACTGCAATAAACAGCAATACTTTCAATTTGTAATATGAATTTTAACATACTATTATAAATTATAAACATATTATTTGTACACTTTAAATATGTATCTATATACTTTGCCAACATGCCTTAAAAATGCCTTCTTGGCGCTCTAGAACTCATCACCCTTAAAGTATACAATAGAAATTAAGTTCCTCTTTTTCATTTGGTATTTAAAAAAAATATCTTAACCTAAATTATCTACAATACACTTGTCACTTCGCCTTTTGTTACAGCTTTTAATTAAAAATTTTGTTTATTTCCGGGTTTTTGATTAAATTAAACTTTAACAGATTTCTTTTGTAATAATTGTAAATAAATTACTATCAATGTCCATTATAAAATAAATCATCCTTATATTGAACACATAAAAAAATCAAAAATGTTTTTTTACAACATTATTCTCTTAAAAATTTAATTTGCATTTAAAACTTTTTCCCAACAACAGTTTATCTATCCCTTTGGTCTTCCGTCTGTCATTAACAATTTAAATAAATATGTCATGTTATTGTTTAAATAAAATTTAAAACGGGCCTTAAAATGGATCTCATACTTTAATTTTTTTTTTTTTGGTTTTTTATTGCAATAACCTTTTATTTTCTTTAAAAAATTGGTTTTATTGATGAAAGTACATACTTTGTATATACATAGTCCAAAATGTGTATTATATCAGGATTCAGTAATAGTTCATAAAGTGGCTTAAAAAGAAATTCGGTTATAGTTCTAATTAGCTTATAGTCCACAAAAATTGTACAACTGTAGTTGTGGACTATAAGCGAAAACTATTGTAGCAGAACAGAAAGCGAGGATGAATATATTCCCAACAGAAAATTTATAGCTTACTTTACACAGGGTATGGCCGCTTGAAAATGACACACTAACTGATATACTTGGTTTGCGATATTGTGTGTAGATTATACTTTTTTATAATATACTTGTGTGTTGAAAAGTAGCTATTCCTACATTCTTACTTAAAGTATCTACAACAACTTTCTAGTTAAAATACATGTGTATTAAGAAGTATCTAAATATGTATGTTTTTTTTAAATGCTACCCAAATACAAGTATCTACAAATTCATTCATACGTAAAATGCCATTCCAATTATCACTAGATCATGATCCTTATTTTAAACAACAAATTTTGCTTAAAATTCATCTAAACATTGCAAAAACTGTTGATCCAAATAATATTTTTCAATAAATTAAAAATTTTTTGTCGATTAAATTACAGCACACTTGATTTTTTTATATTATAATTTTCTGTTCTCATACTATACAATGTTAATCACTCGTATATTAAAATGTAATGCAGAAAAAAATTTAAACTTCATATCCAGATTTTATATACAAGTAAATCAAATTATAAGTAACACAAAGTAAAGCACACAACATTGGTTACAATTCCGAGTACTCTGAAAATTTTCTGTGGGGTTCTGTACAAAAATATACATACATTTAATTTCTCAACAGTTTGACAATTCTGATCCTAATCTTAATAGTACCCAGCAAAAAATAATTGATGTCATACTTTACAAACGACATCTTAATAACATCTTAAAATGCTATTATATATTTTTCGCTTTTATAAACCAAATATTTCCTTACAAATGAAAACCCAGTTAAATGTGAGGAAAGGGATGTAGAAAAGTCACTACAAATAACATATTCGAAGTACATCAAACATTGATGAAAAACCAATGAAATTAACGAATTCGGTTTATTTTTTACATCCAAATATCGGATTTTTATTGCATCTATGAATATCATTAGTTGTAGTTCATAGTTGTCAAAAATGAACAACATCCCTCCAATGACACGCTATTGTAAAATTCATAGGTTTTTCACCAAAATTGGAAGTACTTCAAGTATGTTATTTGTGGTGAAAATTCTACTTCTTTTTCCTCACTTTTTTGCTGGGTATCGCTAAAAACAAACGCAGAAAAATTTACTATTTTTATGATTTTAAATTAAACGTTCTCTAAAGTTTCCCTAGAACTAGTAATGAAAGAATTGGTTCCAGAAGCATTCCGTAGAACAATAATACATATATAATACTTCCACAGAACCAGTTCCGGAGGTGACAATTTCGAACAAAAATAATTGGACTAAACGTCAAAGTAAAACAAGTACAGGCTGTTCTAGATCTAGATGTATGATGTTGCTGTTGTTTATAAAAACACAAAACCTATTCTTTAACCCACCTTTAACTGTGGCAAAGTAATACGATCTGCTGGATCCTTTTTTAACATACATTTGATGCAGTCTCTTAATTCAACTGAAGTCTTTGGGTTTTCTGGAAACGATAATTCTTCATTTTTAATTTTTTCATATAAAGCTGGAACTGATGAGGCTTCAAAAGGTACGTTGCCATAAACTAATGCATAAAGTGTTGCTCCTAATGCCCATATATCAGCAGCTTTACCACAGTACATATTCTGTAAATGAGAAATAATTTAATATTTAAAGATATTGATAATGTTAATATTTATTTCTAATGCAATGCGCGTTGTTGCAATATATACATGTGTACGTACATTAATGTGGCCAACAAATGAAAGTTGCTAATCTTATAAAAAACAAATTTGAATAGATTGATTTATGACACTAAAGTACCGTCCTTCAGTGTCCTTGATTGAATTATTTACAAATGAAGATACCATTATTGTAAGTCTACCTCTCTGTATTGGACTAAAACATGCTCATGCACTTCTCATGTCTCAAATTATTTACTGTTTTGAGGTTGAGACGTATTCTTGATACTATTGTTAGATTTGTTTATAATGTCAAATGTCGGGATAATATATCCTTTACGTACAGCAATCGAAATCTAAATTTTTTTATAATGTTATAAGAATTTTTTTTCCTTCTACTTTATATAATAACTTTGTATTCTTGTGGTCTTCTAAGAATCCGAAAGTTCATATTCCTAGAATTTTTAGACTCTATTTTGAAAGGATATTTGTGGTGAGGATTGCTCGGAGCTGAAATTGTTTCCCTCATGAACTACGTAAATTCTCTCACACGAACAATGTTTTTCGTCTTAAACATAAGATTTATTTTGCCAGTTTGGCTCACTTGTAGTCGTAAGTAAGACTAAGATTTCATCTCGTTATTATTATTCTTTATGATGCTGATTTGTCATACTGCTGATTGGGACCTACCTACATTTTCTATATTATTTACTTCAGAAATTTGAACTTATGTCTGGGGAGCAAATTATATGATTTGGATTGTAACTTTTAATAATTAGTTTTAAATCCTTTTGTAAATAGAGGGTTTTTATTACTCTGTAACATATATTTATATTTTGACCTTTATGGCTTTGCATTGCTATATTGAATAAATTAATAAATAATTGAAGATAATCATTTATATTTAGTACGTGCAATTCTTTCAATAAGATTAGCGCTTTGATATTCTTTAATGTATGTACGTATGTATTATATAATGCTAAATTAAATGTAACAACATATTTAGTAATATCCCCCTTTATTAAATTATTTCCGGAAATCTTTTTAACTAGATTAAATCTATTAAAAAAATTGTTATAAATCTTCAACGCTTCTCATAAATCTTTGATGTTTACCTGTCCAACGTTTAAAGATTCTGGTGGCCTAAATGCTGGAGTTCCAGCTGTTGAACAATTAGTCATTGTGGCATCCTCTCCAATGAATTCATTACAAACACCTAAATCGGCTATTTTAACTCGACCACATTCAGTTAATAATAGATTTCCAGGCTTTATATCGGCATGAATGATTCGCTGGTAGTGTACTAAAAATAATAAAACATTTATTATTTTCTTCATCTTTTTCTGTGTAAATATGTATGAATGTATATTAATTCATTCTCATGTTGCTGTATGTTTGCACATTAGAGTGCTCGAATAATCTGTTCATTGGATCGTAAAAGCATATTAAGATAAATATAAGCATGATTGAATAACGTTAATCCGTTGACAGTCAGTTTCTGGGACTTTAATGTTTTTTTAACTAATTAAATATCTTCTGTATACAATATGATATGTTCATCTATATATAAAGCAATTAAAAAACGTATATGGCTTGGATTTCGATTTTCATAGGTGGTTTATTCATAGAATTTTCAAGCAACCACAAATATCGTCCAACAATTACACTAGTTTACAACGATTTTGCTCATGATATAAAACCTATATGGATTTCTTTATTTTGTCCGCCTAAATACAGAAAAAATACATATTTAAAAAATCTAGGACGTAAAATTTTTGAATTATTCATAAAGAAAGGAAAGGCTAAAAAGTTTAAATTAGGAGGACAAAATTAAATATTTAGGAACGTAGTTATTTAGAATACAAAAAAATTTTACTGGTCTTCCTCACAACTCTGTAACAATGGATTCCTGTCACAAAAATATTAAAAATTACGTTGCAATAATGTTAAATCCTGATGAATAGATGCAATTTTTATCACACACACTTCCAAAGGTTTTCGGAAAAGGTATAGGTGGGAATGTAAGAAATGAACTATGAGGGATAATTTAGATACGTAAGTTTGTAATTCAGAAATAAAATGTCAATAATTTTTAATTTTTTTTCAAATTATCAAAAAAATACTAAAAATCGGGCCAAAAATTAAGAAATCTGATAAAAATTGGGTTAATGAAGACGTAAATTTTATTTTATTGATTTCTTTTTCTGAGTTGATTGTTAGGTTCCCAAAACAGGTGCAAGCACCCAAAAATCCAATCTCTTTTTGAAATATTTATTCATTACTACTGAAGAAGGATACTTCACAAAACCACTGTAATGTTGAAAAAATTCCTTATACATACTTTTTTAAATTATATTTTGTAAAACAAATATTTCTTTAACCATTTTATATTTGAATTTTGTGTTTTATACAAAAATAATTTTTCTCAATTTTTTTAAAGTTCCTTTTTTTATGTCAATAAATTAAATACTAATTTATTTTACAATTATAAAAATCACAACCACTGCCTTTATTTAACCAGAAGGAAATATAATATAATATTAACATCCTATAGGTTATGGGCCTTTAATTCGTGTGTGATACATAATTGTGTGAAATAAATTTTGAAAAATAGAAGATCTCAAGTCATGCGTAAAGAAATTGAATGGTGAAATTCAATTAGTTAAAGAGAACTTGCGGGAAATAGTTTCCAATGAAAAGCCTGCATCTCTATATACATTTTGGTCGCAAAAAACGGTAAAGCACCTGCTACTATTGGACTTTTAGTCGTAGATTCTCAATTGCTACATTTAAGAAAGAAGAATTAAGAATAGTGCACGAAAAATTAACTTTATCTAATAAAGTGATGCAATAAATTATGTAGAATGCAATTGAAACCAAATCAAGATATGGAAGCTCATGTATTTGAAATTCTAGAAACGATTAACAGATTAAGCGGTTTGGGAGAGGATTTAGCCAATCACCTGCAAGTAGCGTTTTTATTGGGAAGTTTGCCAGATGAATACAATGCAACAATTACTGCTTTGAAAGTGAGATCTGAAGATGAATTACCATTGGATCTTGTTAAGGAAAAATTAATACAAGAATATAAAAGAAAACAATCAAGTGAACAGGAACAATCAAGTACAACGAATTTAGCGTTGAAAATGTAAAATATGAACGCAAAGAAATGCTATGGATGTGGTAAGGTTGAACATATTAAGCGTGATTATCGTGTCAAAAAGAATTTTTAAAGTAGGTTAGGTTGATAGGAGGATGTATGCTACATCAAATCCGAAGAAATACACCTAGGCCACAATCGGGCCTGTTGTGGGCTCCTTGTCGTGAGAAAAAAAAAACAAAAAGAAAGGGAACTGAATGAATTATTTTTGAGTGTTCAGAAACTCAGTTTCCTGAACGTAATTCCTTAGAATCTTCCAATCAGTGTTAGTCAGGAATGTAATTTCAGGAATAACATCACTTCCAAGATGCTTGGATCTAACTTCGACGAATGCCTGGCAATGGCAAAGAAAGTGCTCCAGAAGTTCACTGTCCTCTCTACATGCTCTACATACGTCTGAATCCGCATGTCAAATTTTGCATAAATTAATACTATCATACCATCTTCAGACTTGGTCACCCCATAGGATTTTCGAGGTTCTACCCACTGTTTCATTATTCCAAGAGGTCTTATGGGATTCTTTCATCCATATTTTTAGTTCAGCTTTTGTTGCGTCAAATGGTTTTGCGTTTGTCAGGTTAACTACCTCGAGCTCCCTTGCCTTTAAACCTATTACATTCGCTCTTTCGTTACCGACTACTCCCGAGTGAGCTGGTATTCATATGATGTGAACCTTAACTCCGGGAGAGTTTTAGTTTAAGCTTTCTTACAATCCAATACGGTCTTAGATTTAGTTCTATCTCCTGATATCGCCCTAATTGCCTTCTGGCTGTCGGTAAATATATTAAACGCTGTAGGCTCCATATTTATTCTAATCCAATTTACGCATTCCTTTATTGCTCGTACTTCTGATTTGGTAATATAAATATATATTTACCAAATCATAACACAATCTGCAGAATAATCTATATATTATTGAGCAAATGCAAATATTGTTAAAGCAAGTGAAATCGAAAGTGATAACAAAATTATAATTATCTAATGAAGAAGCATAAAATGTAAGAAGATCATCTAGAGCAAACAAGGGGATACCACCAGAAAGATAAAGATAATGAGAAATGGATAGCTACAATGGAAGAAGAAATACAAGCGATGTACTCAAACAATACTTGGGATTTGGTTGAACTACCATAGGATGGAAAGCTATTGGTTGCAAATGGCTATAAAAAATCAAGGCGTTAGCAGATGTTACGACAAAATATAATGGGGGGTCTTGTAGCAAAAGGTTTTTCTCAAAAGTATGGGCAAGACAATGATGAAGCATTTGCTCCAGTAATTAAACAGTTCACATTTAGAACTCTTCTAGCAATTGCGTCATACAAAAATATGATAGACATCAGATTGAAAACAGAATTTTTGAATGGTGATTTTAGAAAATGAAAACAACCAAGAAGATTTAAAATTTCAAACAAATCAAATTTTGTATGAAAATTAAATTAAAGCATCAACGGTTTCAAACAGTCAGCGAGATGTTGGAATCAAAAACTTAATGAAGCATTAATAAGTTTAGGATTCAGACTGTTGTTTGTATACAAAAGCAAATGGTAAAAATAAAATGTATTTACTAGTTTATGAAGATGATATACTTATTATAACGAAAAATAAGAGGATATGCTTGCAGATCTCTTAACAAAACTATTGCAAAATATCAACAAAATTCCGAGATATGATTGGTCTTATATAAATGTTTTACAAATTGAGAAGGGGTTTTGAACAAAATATTACAAAATATTACCTATAAGAAAATACTAAATATTCTCGATAAATATTTTATTTTCCGTAGACTAAATATATTTATTAGGGTACACTAAACAGGTATATGCATCACTACAACAATACAAAAATAACATGTATTTTGTTTTTGTAATTGTATGAGCTCAATGTCAAAATAAATTAAAATATTTTTTGATGTTAGTCTTTTAAAAAAATTCTTAATTTTATTTCAAAAAACATGCAGTAATTTTAAATGGAATTTTAAGGGATATGCATGTTTATATACTTATATTAAGGTGGATGCTATTGGTAAAAGTTACAGAGAAATTGGCAGAGGACCTGACAAAAGCAAGATTTTGGAATAACCTGATTTGTGCCACGAAATTTGTATATTTAGCTACAAAAGATTGTTGATATCTGAATTGGCCTGATTTGTGCCAATAAAGTTGTGTTGTGGCTACCAAAGTGTGGCTAAAGACAACAGCCTTCTCAACGCCTTCTTCAAAATACGGGGGATAGTTGATATCTGGAATGACCTGATTTGTGCCATTAAAGTTCTATTCTAAACGGATGAAGTTTGGCTAAAGACAGCGGACCTCAGAAAGGGCGCAATGCGGAAGATGGTTGAAATGTATTTTTTGTGCAAACAATATTATTTTTTTACAAACTAAACATTTTAAATTTTTTTATTATTAAAATTTTATTTTGTTTCAAATAAACAAAAACATATTTTGACAGAGAAGGTATGCAAATAAGGAAACAAAAAAATTATCAGCTGCTCGATTGCATATACCTGTTTAGTGTACACTGATATTTATAATATTTTTGTAAACTGACGTGTAGAATGCTTGAAGTAGACTACTTTTATAAACGTCACAAGCGGCGCATGAACATGTCAGCTTTGTCAGATTTTGACAATTTATATTAATTTTGTAATGTTTATTTATTAATTTTAATAAATAAAACGAATTTGACGGTGAAATAATAAACAAAATCTGCAAAGAGCGAAGTTCATTGTAAATAAAACCTTAGTCGTAGAATACGAAGCTATGAAAAGCAAGCAATGCTTTGTCGCGAAAATGTGTTGTGTGGACCACCAACATTAATCCCCACAAACTATTATGTAATATGTAGTCGATAATATTTTAGAATTTGTCGAGAAAGTTAAATTCCCCCTCTGTAAATGCCGATGTATAATACTTACGATACTCTAAACCCAAAAGGGTGTCACGGAAAACACTCCAAGATCTTTCCTCAGTTAGGGGATTTTTTGTGGGAACACTTAATACTTCGCCTTGTTTAACAAGTTCAAAAACCATATAAAGAGAATCCTCTACAGGATCATCAAGTACTTCCACAAGTTTTACCACATTCGGGTGGTCTAATTTTTTTAAGACGGCAATCTCTCGATAAACTCGATCTAAAGGCGATGTACTTTTTTTTGGACCTCGTTTCATAAGACCGGCTTGGCGTAGTAAACGTCGTTTTGAAAGTATTTTCATGGCATAGTGAGTTGAATCTTCTTCTGAGTAAGCCAATTTAACGAGACCATAAGAACCCTGCAAATAAATGACATACATATGTAATAAGTTAATTTTCCATAAATGTTCAACTTACGGGACATTTACTGCATTATAAAGATATTCAAATAAAATTTATGATTTTCAGAGGTTTTTTAATTTAGTTTTCATTATTTTTGTTTATTTTTGGAATTTTAAAAAGCCCATATTTAATCAAGAATTATAGAAACATAGATTGCGCATTCAGTATGTAAAAAAATGTTCGTTCTGCGCATGTACCTCATATCAGCCTAGAACTTGAAATAACAAAGTGACATTTTTGGAAAATAAAAAATATTTCGATACAAATAAAATACAAAATACAAATAAAAAAACTACTTTCGCACGCCTTGGAGTTGTTGGTGCTTTTGCAATTTTTCACAGCGCATTTCATATTTAAAGTATTTTATTTTTTTAAATTTTTACAAAATTTTGTAACGTTTTTAAAATTTTTTTAAAAATTTTTTAAATTTTTTTTAGACGTCAATCACTTTATTTGCTGATGTGACGTAGCACATCGAACACCTGTTGATTTAAACCAAAAAAAAACCTGCGCAATGCGTAATCTATATTTTTATAATTCTTGATATTTAATGGTCTAGTTGTCGGAAGATCTGTTAAATGTCTAATTTCAACCATTTTCAATAGGCTTCGTCCCTGTGTCAATCACGTTTGATCCAAATTTTATCAAAATATCCTAACATTTCGGCCTGTACATTGCACACAAGGTTAAATGGACAGCTTCCTTGTAGGTCGGTGTAGGACCAATAGTGGTGTCGGGTATAAAAAGTTCGATTAACATCTATATTTGAAGTTATCCAACATTTGTAGTTTAAATGACAACATGTATGTTTTGTTAAATATCTATAATGGAAATCGCAGAAATATATAAAGAACCACAAATTACAATAAAAGTTTTACCATCGATTTGGAAGAAATGCCGTGATATAAAAAAGAATCCCTCTTATTTTAAATATATTAAGTAGAAAACACTTTTCTTATGTTCGTTCTCCAAATGTAAGCTTGGATTGAAAGCACTATGCTACTGATATGATATAAAACAAATTCCACATTATGTCAAATTCCACTGTTATGTTCGATAACAGCATATCAGTTAGATTCATAACGAAAGTGGTTATGATCAATATAAAAATACTGACCAAAATTTTAAATACTTTTTTTTTAATTTGAGGCATTTCGGATTATTAGTTGTGATAAAAATACAATGTAAATTCGCAACTTCGTTTTTTTGGAGCACTCTAATGTACATGCATTTTTTTCACATAAAAAAATAAAGTAAATATTGTTTTGTATATAAATGCTTATTGCAGTAACTCTATAAGCCACCCACTTTCACAATTCGATTGTAATGGTGTGCTTCTTGAGTTGCTATAAACCATATTTATTGCCCCTAAAAGATTCTTAGCGTATTATGGTAAATTATAATATTTGTAAGAAACTATTTGTAAGAAATTTAACTTCTAAAAACTTGATATAGACTTGAAATTTCTAAAAATCCATGCAAGAACTCTGACGCAACATTGATTGAAATTAGTTTAGATGATTGAAACGACAATCAAGAAGCAGAAAATCAACTATGCTGAAAAAACGCAATATAACCACAAATTTTAATATGAATATTCAGTGAAAAACCCAAATAATAATTGAGCAATATTTAGCCAAATTTATTCTCATATGAAAAGTAACTAAATATTGCAGAATATAAATTTCATTTTGAAAATAAAATTTATATATATTTTTGTTGCAAGAACATAATAAGCTACTTTGAAAATATAATAGAACTAGTTTTTTGAAAATAAAAAAAAAAAAAATATTAAATTATTGTCAGGCAATAACTTGATAAGTCAAAATTTTTTCACAAAACAGTGATTTCCACTTTATTTATGAAGTCATCCAATAGTTATTGACCGTATATGATAATTAGTCGTATTTAAACTACAAATTTAAAAAATCCATTTTTTTGGAATTTTTTAAACTTTGAGTTACTGCAATAAGCAGTGTTAGAAAAACTACGTTTGCTACTAAGTATTATATTGCTTTAACTACTTCTTCAAACAATTGTCTGAAGTTGTAGCAGTAGCATTTGTTTTGTTTTATAATCAAACATTTTTAAAACTTTTGCTACTTATAACAAGTAATATTTTTATATTCGGCTGTGCCGAGTCTTATATACCCTTCACCAAGTATGTTTTAAAAAACAGTTTTTATTTACTTTGTATCTCTGCACACATGTCACACATAACATACACAAAAACAAATATAAACAGTAGCAGAAAAAAATATTAACCGTTGTACTGTAATACCACCGTCAAACTGTATTACCAACATATTACTGCTTTATCTCCTTGTTCTTGTTATACAAAAAAAAAAATACTCAGCTGAATAAAACCAAATACATCTCCACACGCACATGTACATCTTTATCCAATTCACAGTGTTGTTGTTGCTTTCTTATCAAAGCATGAAAAAATGTGGCTTTTTTGATGAAATTTTCAGAGGTTGTCTCGGAATTTTGCTCATATCTCCGTTATTTATAGACCGATTTTGCAGATGTTAAATAGCGATCTTCTCGAAAGTATGTCTAACTGAATTATTGAAGATTCGGATCTCGCCGATATCTGGGGACCTCTAAAAACTGATTTCAACAGACAGACAGACAGACAGACGGACACGGCTTAATCGACTCCAGAATATATATATACTTTATAGGGTCTGAAAATTATATTATAGAAATTACATACGGAATGACAAACTTATATATACCCTTCTCACGAAGGTGAAGGGTATAAAAAAGCAAATCTCAAAATATAGAAGTAGTAATAAAACAGCAGCAGTAGAAGTAGTTCTAAATAAAACATAAACTACAAATGAAGTAGTAGCTTAAAAATATAAATAATGTTATTTGCAGAGATTATAATTTTTATTATTTTTATTTAAAAAAATTAAATTAAAAATTTTATTTGGTTTGTATTTCGTTTCTCAAAAAATACAAATTGCTTTTGATTTATATATTTTATATTTTCCGAAAATATTACTTAAAACTTTTTCAAATAAAAAATCAATAATAAAAAACAAATAATTTTTAAAAAATAAAGGTTCAATTTCGAGAAATACTAATGAAAATGTAGTATTCGAAATTTATTTGAACCACATATATTTTGCAATATTCTCAATATATTTTGCAACTATCATATTTGATAGGTAATTATGTAAATATAACAAACTTACTTTTCAATTTCTCTTCCCTTTTCTTTAATTCCTTTTATCTTCAAAATAATTTTTAAATTTTTCACAAAAAAAAAAATGTAATGTATGTTTCGTGTTTTTCAGTTATCAGTAAAGTTACTTATTATCTTAGTTTAACTGAGTGTAATTGGCCAATTAAACTCAAGTTATACTTAAGTGAGAATGCACAATTAACAAAAACAAAAAAACAATGATTTGGGAAGAACAAAAACATAATATTTTAAGTAAATTGTAATTTTTGATTTGTTTTGTTTCAATGATTATTGTTTTAAATGTTTATTTAACATTTTTCCAAAATTTTCCATTTTACAAAAGTATTGTTTGCAAAAAACATCTGTTCATTGTTTATGTTTTTGAATGAAAACTTGGCAATACTAACAAAGTTAACTGAGCTTAAATCTAAAACTGAAAAACACAATTATCGGTTAAAGTCCTCCTAAATTTGTTCCGAGTTTAATCCAACAGCAAGTTAAGCCTAGTTTAACTGAAGAGTAAGAAACCCGAAATTAGTAGCATAATAATAAAGAAACATCTTAAGAATCGACGTTTTTTTTAAATTAGAAATATCGTTAAATTGATTTAATATCATCTGTCACATACATATAGAGATACAAATTATTAAATTATTTCGACATTCAAGTTAATATCGATTGAACATCGATCGCTAAAAATTAAAAGTGAAAAAGTAACACATTTTGGGTATACATATGTGTATTCAAATTAAAAATGTATTCATGATGTAAAAAGTAAGGTGGGAGCGTTTCGGCAACAAACACAATAATTTTTTGTTGTCTAGAGTCGAGTTTTGTCAAAATGAAATTTCTAAAATTGAAAAATAATAAACATTGGAAAGAAATAGTTCTTGTGTATTTCACAATATTACCCACAAAACCGTCGTTACATTTAGCTTGTATCTGCAGCATTTCTTCATTTGAATTTTCTTATTTGAAAACTTTTTATGAACATTTTAATTCATAATTTTAAAAATAAATTAATTTATTATGACACAACCCAAGCTCTTTTTAAATAAACAAAAAAAATCAGCTGCCTTAACGATTTCACCTTACTTAGTGCATCCTGAATGTATTAATAAATTAAAAAAATCTGTTTTTTCAAATTTAATTAATATTTAAATGATTTTAATTTTACATGAATTATTCACTAAAGATAACCGATACTCAGTATAAATACGAAAATATTATAGAAAACTTATTCTAATATAATATGTAGTATACGTACTTATGTACCTTAATTTAAATAGTCGGATGAAATATTTATATATCGGTTACTTACCTGTCCTATTTGGTCCATTAATTTGTATTGATTCAATTGAAGAAAACTGCCGCTTTGCTCAATTGAAATACGCCTTGATTCTCGCAGTGGTGGTCTTCGTCTGT
Organism: Lucilia cuprina; assembly: GCF_022045245.1. NCBI lineage: Eukaryota > Metazoa > Arthropoda > Insecta > Diptera > Calliphoridae > Lucilia > Lucilia cuprina. The sequence goes on from NC_060952.1 coordinate 68,394,805, forward strand.
TTGACCTAGGACTACTGTACGGGCTAGCATACGGACTATATGGGACATTTGGATAAATGGGTCGTGATTCTAGGGATTGAGATTTTAAAGCTATTCCAGTCTTTTGTGATGATAATGACAATGATCTATTAATCACAACACCTTCATCATCAATGTTTTCATCATTTTCATCATTATGGTAAGTTGAATCAATAGCATCAGTTTTTGCTCTCCTCGAGCGAGTGCCAAGTTCATCTTCTTGATTTGACAATTTTGAACTTTTCTGCCTGTGGTCTTTGAAAGGATGACTGTCTCTCTGATTTTGTTTATATAGAAGGTCGTGCTCATCAATTTCTGGCAGTTGAAAAAATATATGCTCATCATCATCGTCTGTTTCAGGGTAAAGAATGGATGGTGAATCTTGTACAATTTCAAGCGATTGGGATTTTAAGAATGAGGACTGTCTTTTATTTTGGTTCTTTAAAGCTGAATTAGTGCAATAGGAGAAGTTATTTGTATTTGTTATTTGAAAAAGCAATCGAGAGGACAAAGCATTGGTTAATTCGTTAGCAAAATTTTCACTTTCAGATTGGTAATTATTATGGCTGTGGTTGTGATGGTGTTGGATGTGAAGATGGTTGTGATGAAAATGGTTAAATGTATTGCAAGCATGCAATGGTAAAACGGTTATATATGGGGATTGACATGCATGTTTTAATGTCATTTGATTACTGATTGCCAGAGTACTAATACTAGAGTTAGACAATTGAACGGCATCCGTGTTCTTATTAGTAAAACAATGTGCTATATTTTTACCTCGTGTTGCAGCATGTTCATCCAGCCTTTGCTTAACGCATGGCTCTTTTTTGTCTTTTTCCGGTCTACATTCGTCAGAGTCTCTTGCTTTGGTAGTGTTTAGGCCAGCTAAAGGAATCACAGCAGAAGAATCACAAGATGTAAATGTGGAATTAGTTTTTAACGTAAACGGTGACGAATTAATATAATCGGTTTTGTTGGATCTAGATTTTTCAGTCACATTTTCTTTCAAAACTTCATCGGAAAATGCCTGATTCAATTTTATGTCTTCTAATTGCCCAGGAAGAACATAAATGTCTTGATTTTGGTCAATAGAAGTATTATCACAACCATTTCGTAACTGTTTCAGTGAATCATTTATGTCATGTTGTTCAATGTTGGATGGTGTGTTATCAACATTGTCAATATGCGCGTGCATTGATCTTGTGCTTTTGGGAACTGAGTCTGGTGATCTTCGGCGTAAACTTTCAATATTTGAACCAGTTAAGGGGGCTTTGTCGCCTAACTGTAAATTTTGTTCATCCTGACAAGGTTCGCGTTTCAGTGAACATTTTATGTCGTTGATGCCCAAACTCGAAGTAAGTGTTTTTGATGCCCTATTGCTGTTGCCCCCAACTGATTCATAAATTGAAGCCGATCCATCATGGTGTTCCAATTCACCCATTGTTCCCTGTTGGCCATGCAAATGATCCTCCATTATATTTTAAAGACAATCCAATAACAATATTTTTAACATGATTGTTGTGTACTAAAAAAAAGAAATCATCTGTTTTATTTAGAATGTCTTCAAAATCAAAGAATAAGCTAAAATTAAAGCCATACTTTTAGTCTGGTACTTATACATATTTATTCTCTACTTCACCCTAACAACATGGTAGACATAATTAATTCGTCTCGAAAAACGTTTTACGATTATCTAATCAATAAAATTGCCGAAAAAATTTGAGAGAAGATATAAAGGGAAGATTATAATTAATTAAGTTCCTTACATAACCAAGATCAATAAATATTATTGTCACTATTTCTGTATGTATGTATTTAGCGTTATTTTAAAAGTTCTAACCAAATTCTAAAATACCTTTTCATTAAAAGTTCGTTCTAATGTTTTTATAAAAATTTAATTTGGTTTAAATTTTTTGTTAAAAATGTATTTTTCCCGGATTTGATATAATATACACACTACTTTCAAACTAACTGCTGGAAAAATTATAAAAACCTAAAAAACCCGTCAACAACTTGGCTACCTTAATAATTATTTAACGTTTTACAAAAACGTGTGGTATATTTTATTTAAACAAATAATCTTTATATGTGTTAGTATTCGATCGTTGTTTACTTTGAGAAGAACAAAACAAAAAATTCCAACTGAAGATAAAGAGACCACCAAGTGTACAATAAACAAATTAAAGAAAATGAATTCTAATTTTAGAACTCAAGAGAATCGATTTGAGCAACATGTTTACCAGTGCGAACCAAACAAAATGTTCTTTAGTTTAATTTTTGTCGCCAAATAGTAAGACAGTGGAAAATATTAAAAATTTTGTTTTTATTTGCTGGTTTGAAAGAAATTGCATCATTATGATTTTTCAAAAATATAATTTTCATATAGTTGTGTTTGTCGCTTTTATTTTACAAACCAATGGAGACATAAATTCTTCAAGCGCTATAAGGCCAACCATACTTTTAGGGGCTCCAGCCCATGTTATAAGTGGTGAACATATTTCATTGGACTTTTATGCAGCTGTAGAATTAAGTGATGGTGCAAAAAATGATTTGCATGAATTACTTTATAATTTTCTAGAGAATTTGCAGAGAAACCTTTCTACGTCATCAATTCTCAATACGGTGGTGGCCAAACCAATAGACATTGAAATCAGTAGATATCAACTAGGAAAACTTAATGATCTGGCTGATTTCTTTCAACATTCATCGAATACTGCGGGACAATTTGCACAAAAAGCTGAACATTTTTTTGAAACTTCTAAGAATGAGAGTCATTCGTTGCTGCTTAAATTACGACAATTGCCATCGGCACAACGTTTTCTGCCTACTGCTGTGAAAATGCGATTAACAGATTATTTCGCTGAAATGGAGTTTTTTCACGTTATGTTTTCAGAAATTATCGATGAGGCTCTTGAATACATTGTGGATACTTTACGATCAATTCAAAGAACATTTTTACGCTACGCCGATATTCAGAGGGATACATTACGCACCTGGAATTTCAAATCTGACGAATGGTGCTGTAATACCTACTTGGATTTTTTGCAACAATGGTCGGCACACATTTTCAAGTGTGCTGCCAGTAGTAATCTCCATGTTGCATACGATGTTTATGCCACTACTGAAACATCCACCAAATATATTATGCGTCAACTGGAGTTTCGTATACAACGTTTATACAATTGTTTCATTTTTGGCAACTACGAATTGAGATGCCAATTTCTACGCAAACCAGAAATTGATTTTGAAAAACTTTTCGCTAAACTTGACGAATTGCAACAATATTTCGATATAAAAATAAAGGGAGGACGTGTTACAGATGATCGTTCTGGTCGAAGTCGACGTCAGCAGGATGAAACTAAGAACATCTACGACAAATGCATACCATATGGATTTCCAGATATCCAAATGACAACTAGTTTAAAAACATGTTTTTATTTTCCAAATTCAAATAAAGTTTAAAGAAAATGTTCATATTAAAGGAAACAACCAGCTTGTGACCTAAAACGTTATATCTAATGTTTTCTCGTTATATCCTAATATATATGTATTTATGTATGAATGTATTGTGTTTAAATAATGAAATAATAAATTCAAATTCATCAGTACATAAGTTGCAAAAAATAAATATAAACAACATTATTTGTCGACAGCAGTTCCAATTGTAATTTAATTAAGCATTTAAACTGTATAATAAGTAGTCCGACTTTCACATATAAGAAATTGGTCTCTCACATGTACGAGTGCCGTGTAAATACGGCTCCCCTGTGAGAAATGTAAACTTGTCAAAACACTCAAAAAAACACTCGTGCGAAAAAATTACGATTAACCACAACAAATCTCTAATTTTTGTAGCCACCATCAATGACTTTAACGCCCATTTTTGGTATTGAAAATTCGAACAAATTTCAAATTTTTTATTTTGAAATGGTGTAAATGTGTATGTCAAAACATATTTAAAATTCATACATAGCCTTTTAAAGCAAATTTAAAATTTTTGTCACTGAAAACTAGGAATGTCAAACGGGAATTTTGATTAAGAAATAAGCAGGATCATTTCGGCCTATTTTTATATCGAATTACATTATTCATTGGGTAATTTTTAGACTATCGCATATCTAAAAATAAAAAGTAAGATATTATGACTTAGTTTTCATAATAAAGCAATTTATTGTTAAAAACTAATTTTCTGAAATATGCTTTATATTGGGACTTCCCTCAAGCCCCCTGTTTAAGGCAATAAAATTTGGAGGATGAATTTACGGTTACATAAAATGTGTATATGTATGCTGAATTTCACTATGGCACTAGTCCAGATATACGCGAAGAGCCACCTTAAGAGCTCTCTGGTTTCTCTTCATTTAAACGTACGTACGTCATTCTCTTAATTTTGAAGTCTTTTGATTGAGGTCGGAAAATTATATTATAGAAATTACAAACGGAATGACAAACTTATATATACCCTTCTCACGAAGGTGAAGGGTATAATAAGCAGGATCATAAAATTTTAAATATTTCGGCCTATTTTTAAATCAAATTATATTATTTATTCAGTAATTTTTTAGACTTAAGATGACTATACTAAATTCAACAGGGTCTTCAAGGCTAGTATAAAACTTAGTAGTGCCGCTTTTTGTCGATATACGAGTATATTAAACATAATTATGAGCTACTCGGGGCAAACCCAATATACGCGCACTAAAGTGGTGTAGGGTATAAAAATTACAATAAATTGATACTATTGGATATGGGTATATCAGAATCTATACTGGCAGTCAACCTTTTACCCTCCCCACTAAAGTGGTGTAGGGTATAAAAAGAACAATAAGTAGATACTATCAGATATGGGTATATCAGAATCTATACTGGCAGTCAACCTTTTAATAAGATAGCGAGTTGATAATTCTCTTATTTGGTTAAAATGACACGATATATAACTGGAAATAATATTGCTGATAGTTTGGCAAAAGCTGGAACTACGATGGCTATACTTGATATAGACCAGTTTTGTAGTGGTTCCCTAGCGGCCATTAAAAACCATATATCCGATGTTCAGCTCAAGACGGTTGGTCACATGAGTGGTGTATCTAGAAAGCACTGTATATAAATAACTATTTTATTATTTTAAGTACTTCGAATTAATTTATTTTCCAAAAATTTCACAAAATACTTTTATAAAAGCTTTCTGTATTAGTAAACACATACTTCATGAATTTATATTGTAATATGAAATAGAAAATGTTATTTTTGTCGGTAAATTAAGATTTTTTGAAAATTTATTCCGATATCTGTATTCCGGGATTCATTTAAAAATCCCGAATCCCGGGATTTTTAAAAATCAGTCCCGATTGACATCCCTATTAAAAACACCTTAAAACTTCAGAGGCTTTGTGACACCTGTTAAGGTTATCCTATCGGCCTTATTTGTTGCACGACAAAGTTTTACAACACAAAAAACAATTGTAAAGGGGAAACGAGTAAAATATTGTAAACAAATTGGAAAAAAAATTGAAATTTAATTTAGATTTATTTGATCTTAAGAACTAGTTATAAGATTCATTTTGTAAATGTTCATGCATATGTATATATCAATATTATTTATAATGATCGAAATATATAT
>NC_060952.1:68400542-68406254 GCF_022045245.1 Lucilia cuprina
TCCCAAGTGCTTTTGAAAACAATTTTTTTTACGATAAACAAAAACAAAATCTACGTCTCGTCAATGTTTACTAGCAATGAATCAGAGGTCGAAGTCGACCGGCTTTTAGTCGGAGCTTAGCTGCCGCCGAACTATATTTAGTTGCTTGAGCCGCCGCCGAAACATTCGGCTTAAATCGACTCAAATTTGTTTAATGTTTTTATTAACAAGACTGTAAGATCAATTATGTTTAAAATACACTATGGTGAAGGGTATATAAGATTCGGCACAGCCGAATATAGCACTCGTACTTGTTTTTTAATCAAAAACTACTAAAATTCTCTTATTTAATATTTTATAACGTTTGAATTTAGCGGGAAAACACATAAACTTCGGGATTTTAAAATCCCGAAAATCCCCGGGAATTCATTGTTAAAAATCCCGGTTTTCGGTACTTTCAAATCCCGAAAACCCCGGGATTTTTCGGGAATCGGGAATACCCGTTTGTCATCCCTAGTTTTTACTAAGTAACCAAATTATTTTTAATTCACATTTATTATAGTACTAAACTTTTGAAACAATTATTTAAATAAAAACAGTTTTACCTATCACCTTCGTAAAAGGTTTGTATATATGTATATATTTTTTAACTATAAGTAAAGACCTACCGCGCTGGCCATACGATGGTACTTTTACAACTGTAAGCTGACTCACCATCGACTTTGCAATTCTTATTTTTTATATTTCGCAAAAGGCGAAATATTATGTATTGCTAAATAAGACATTTGCATTTTTTAGTATAGATATGCAAATAATATAGATATGTACAGTAATATATCAAAAAATTAATCTTATACAGATCTGAAGTTGTCATTGATTATTGATTGGATTAGTCATATATGTACATATGTGCAGTAGAGTCAATAATAGATTGGCATTTCAACTCTCTAGCTCTTTTCGGACATTGCTAGATCGTATTAGAATTTAATAAATACCAAAAATATATATGCTTTTGTGAGTCTTTGATCAATATTTCGATGGGTTACCCAGGGAATTACAAAATCAATACAATGATGGTGGGTATAATATAATATAATAAAATAAAAATTATTACATTAGTGAAAGTTAGTTTTTTATTTGTTTATAGATTTTAAGACTAAAGCGACATTAACAACTATTTTGTGTTTTAAATCTACACTAGAACGATTTTGTGAATATCAGCTGTTAGTAATCAGTGATCATAGAGTCAAAACTAACAATAAACAAACAATTGTTCCAAAGAAAGTTACAATTTGCCAATTCACAGTTGTTGTATCCACGATGAGTCACGACTTAAAAATAAAAATAATATGGTTTGGCCGACGACTGAAATTAAACAATTTTTAATATTGAATTTTTCTCGGTTTTTACTGATAATTAAGATAATTAGAAAAAATAAAACACTTTCAAAGTAATCATCCGGAAATTAAGAGTACAATGGTTTTGTATAAGCCCGAAATATATTAAATATTGAGTTTAATTGGAAAATAAGCCAGACTCTATGCTGTTACGTCGAACATTCATATCAACCATAACAATAGCAAAACAGCTTCGAGTATAAATAATTTTCATTGGAAGCATGTTATTTACTTGATGTGTTATTTGAGCCGCTCGGGAAACTAAGCTACTTATTTCATCGTAAGCCAAATGTATGCAAGGCAACATATAATCCAAATATGATCTCTTGTCCTCTAGACAAGTTTGCATTCTGTCAATCGCATCCACTATTGTATGCAAGGCTTCAGTGATTAAGGAGCTGGCAGATTTACATAATGATCGCATTGGTTTCATGGTAATTTTACAACAATTGTGCAATTCTTTTGTACTTTTGTTTAAGAATTCATCAATGGCTCTGCAGCCCTCTTGGTACAGCTTCGTATCATTTACAGAGCGTAATTTTTGTTTTATATTTGCTGTCCACCAATCATATTCTTCGGTATTATTTATTAGTGTCTGATTGAGTTGTGTAACAGCCCAATTGAAGTGTTCATCGACACTGATGGCTAAATTCTGAAATTCATTCCTTACAGAATCCAACTGACGTTCAATATTATAAAACATTTCGTTGAGAAGATCATCGCCCTCGTTAAGAATTTTATTACTAAAAATATTCAAAGCGTCCATCGTTCGATTCGATAATTTGGCTAGAAAGATTTCAGCATCTCGAGCTATTTTCGGCACATTTTTAGCAATAATATCTACAATATTTTCAAATAATTCTTCAAATTCATTGAAGGTTCTTCGTAATGTTTCTGCCAGTGTATACTTTCGATTATCATCTTCTACCATGAAATCGTTTACATCTTTCAAACTCATTTGATCGTTTTTAACGCTCTGTAAATCCAATCGAGAATGTATGGGTATTGAATTAGATATAAATGTATTATTTCCATTGTCATCCTTAAGGACTACAAGTATTGGTAACAGAACTACTAACAATACGTATAAATAAAATGAATACAGATTTCCGTTAAACATCATCTACTAATTTAATAAGAACTGTTTGCGAATAATAATTAAAATTGACTGATTATTGAAGAATATGTAATTTTTATTGATTCCTATGAATCTGTTATCAATTATTACTATTACACTTACGTGTGTATTCGTATCATACATACATATATTAATAAAATATGCGAATAGTTAACCCTTTATAGATACATATATTGATTCCATGAAATATTTTCGTAAGACAACTACCCAAGCGACCTGAGTTTCAGAAATAAGGATTATTCCATAGGTTTATTCAATATAATGAATAAGTTTCGAAATAATGTAAATCGAATGTTTATACAATCGATATACATGTATATAAAGCAGAGCCAGTTTGGAAGGTGATAATTTACAACAAATATCACTGATCTCCATCACAAACTAGAACGAATACAAGTTATAAAAATGCGCTCTAGAACTAGTTTTAAAACTAATATAATAGCCAAGAAAAGTAAGGAGTTTTTTACTGAATTTAAGACAGCTAAATGTAAATTGTCACCATTATTAATAAGATATTTAAAGACACCACAAATTTGTGTGCGCTAAGCGAAATATTGCTGGTTAATAGTCACAAATTCAGTTTTTTACAAAAAACTCACTTATTATGAGTCGTACGCATTTTGATTACAATTTCTATAATGAATTAAATTTTATATATTTTGGTCAAAGATTATTTTTACATATCATAAGTTGTTTAAGTTTTTTTAACAAAATTTTGTGGACATCATCCACAATATTAGAAAAAATATTTCAATTAAATTTCATTGAAATTTAATTTTTTTTTTTTAAATGTGCTACTTTGAAATTTTACAGACATTGCATATTATGATCTATGAATAACTTAAAAATTATAACAAATTTCTTATCGGTACAATCTATATTAAGATTTTAAAACTAGTGGCATGAAAAAAACACGTAAGAAAATATAGTCGGACATGACCCTCTATATAATACCCTACACCATGAATTTTATCTTAATTACAGGGTATTGAAGTAATTTATTGATGAAAAACTAATTTTTATAAAAGAGGCTTTATATGGGAGTTAGTGTCAAATATGGGCCGAAACCATTAAATTTGGGAAAATTATATATTTGTATATAATAGATAACTATCCAGAATTACATTGCGTATCTAATGATTATAAGTTAATTTTGGACGCTTAAGCCATTTTTTAAAGGTGGTTAAATAAAACAATTAATGAAATAGCAACAAAATAATATTGTTTTTCGAAAAAAGCCCTGAAAATTTATCATTAAGGGTTTTAATTTAAACATTCAAAACCCTCGTAAACTGTGCGGAAATTGATTTGCACAACCCTTATAAGTTTGAGCGACTATTTAGACTGGTAAATTTGTGCAAACTCATTGTGCATTTAATAAATCCGTTCACTATTGTTCACTTTTGAATTTATTGACTTGAATATTCACATTTTAAATATATTTGGTAAAATTTTTTGTTAAAATAATTTATTTAATTTTTTTTATTTTGTTTGACATTGTTTATAAATGTTTAAAAGTATTGCAATTGAACAGTATTTGAACAGGGATTTAATTAAACAAGTCGAATTAACTTGCCCACTTGCACAAATGGGAATCTTAAGCGTTTAAATGAAAACCATTATTGTTTATATATGGGCAATTTTATATCAAGTTGGGTTGTAGGCCAGCTTTATCGGTCAAGAGGGGTCAAAGTTGGGCAATTCATTTCGCCTATTGGTCCTAGCAAAAATTTTCCAAAGGAGTTTAGATAGCTATTTCTTCATTGTTTTCCAAAACATATTTTTAATGAAGCTCAAAATAAAGCATATGCAATTTACTTTAAGGTCTTTATAGTCCAATAATGGGTATAATTAAAAAACATCTATGAATATTTTCAAAAAACTAAACATTTTATTTTTGTTGCATTCCGATCAAAAGTTATCTTATTCCTTTCGTAATAAAACAACTTTCTGTTCTCAAAAAGAAATTTAGACTATGCCTCCATAAAATCATGTGTCGATAAGATAAAGTAAATTAAATTTATATGAACATCAGGGTGATTTACTGTTGAAGTAATTTATTAACATCAAACTGATTCTCTGTAAGAGGTTTAATATGGGTGTTCTTATAAAATAAGGTGTTATAAATATAGGTTTCGGTTCTTTGTGTCGAATTTCATAATTTTACTGACATTTTAATGCCATTTATGGCCGTTAAAATTATTTTCTTGACAGCATCTTATATGGGATAAGAGTGAATTATACTCCAAAAACTTGGTAGACAGATTTTCGTTCCTACTAAACTTGGGGAATAGAATCAATTATGGGCCGTTCCTCATAGACTTAGTAGAGATTTCGATATAAAATTTAATATTGTTCGAAAAGTTGTAAAAAAATATAAAAGAAAATTATTTTTTTTTCTAAATTTGTGTTATTTTGGGATTTTTGCAGCATTTGTTTAATCATCCGCAGACCCGTATACCATAAAATATTGCAAATACTGACGTAAAAAATATTTAACGTGTAGCATACCCGAGATATTCATCAATCCATTTAAATGCGTCGTGATCCAAATTGATCAATATGTATTGCACGTTGCCAGTGACCTAAAACATTTGTTCAATCATAAAAAATCAGTAAAAAATAAAATTTATGCAAGAGTTTCTTATATGGTTATCAAATTTATGAAGAAAACTTCAAATGGAATTTTCGAAATTTCCCGACCAAACTTTACCGGCATTGACGAAAAAATTTTCCAGCTTAGAAACTCTAAAACATATTGGGTATCTCATAATACTATTAATACACAAATGTATGAATGTACGAACATACATACATAGGCGATATTGTCGTCTATAGATTATCAAATATATTGACCTTTAGAACAATTATTATCATTATAGTGAAATTGAAGCTCAGTATTTGCTGAATGTATAGCATTGTGATGAAATCACTCTTGTAATTAAATAAATAATTTAATTTTAATAACAAAATCTTTGGCTGATCTTAACCGATCTGTTGGTTTTGCATAAATGAAATAGTGTGGTATAGATTTCATAATACAGGCCTTAAATCTTACATACTACATATCGCTCATTAACTAAAAGACCGGCACACAGTGGTATAGGAAAAAAAAAGAGGGAAATAATTCGGTAACTTCTAAACGGTTAATCCGATTTTAATGAAATTTGGTATGCACAAAGAGGAGGTGTTGTCGAG
>NC_060952.1:68406354-68424779 GCF_022045245.1 Lucilia cuprina
CTAATTTGAGGACCCCCCGCCGGGCCCCTGGTTGGCCTATAAGGTCCAAATTCAAAACCTAAACTCGACAACACCTCCTTTTTGTGCATACCAAATTTCATTAAAATCAGATTAACCGTTTAGAAGTTACCGAATTAGTTCCCTCTTTTTTTTTCCTATACCACTGTGCGGCATAAATCAAAAAATTCATTTTGTATAAAACAGCATTTATTGCATAATTTCATTGAAAAGTAATGAGTTAAATAAATCAACTTCTCACTTCATTTTTATATCACATTATTTTAACACCGTGATAACATTGTAATCAAGTGCTCTCTTACAATAAGTACTTACAAATATGGAGTTAAAAATTAGTTTTTTAACAAAAAAATTGCTCATACAGAATACAAACCAAGGCTTTTTGTTATTTTATTGTGGGTCCGATAATGTATGGTTTTCACGCAAAAAACTATTTTCTTTTTGTGTGTGTAAAAAACAGTTGCTACACATTAAATTGTGTAAATAAAACGGCAAACTCAGGGCAATAGAGTGCCTAATTATCTAATCTAATTGTATTTAAGTAATTATTGAATGTAATGTAAAATTTAAGTAGTAGCCATTACCGAGTTTTTGCTGGGTATGTCCATACAGTGCTGTGCAAAATAATAGGCTGTTAAAAAGGAACTATATTTGTTTTGATATATAATTTTAAAAATATTTTGGTGGTTGTTAATTTTAAAAATGTTCTTTCCCTGTTTTAGTGATATTCTTTATTTATAATAATAGTCTTATTTTTAAAATGTGCATCCTGGATGGAAATTAAATACCAAATGGAAGGCAATTTTTATAAAGTCATAAATAAGCAATAAAGGAAATTAGGTTATAAACATAATTTTATGAGGATCAATATAAACATAAGTCGGAGATAGTCTATAAATTTGAAAAATATTTATGAATTAAGAAAAGATAAATTAAATTTATAATTATTTTTCATTTGACTAATAAAAATTTTATTTTATTTTTTATTTATTTTTTTAATAAAGAACGCATATTAAAAAATATTTTTTTGTTTTCAATAAACCGAATTATTCGATAGCAGTAAAGCGTTTTTTAACATAGCAAAAAACCGGGTTACCTATGTGAGAAGTAAACAATAATAATGAACACGATAGTTCAAAATTTTTTTTAATATAAAAAAGAAAATCAAATTTTTGGGTCTTTCATAAAAAATACACTACATATTCTAAAGAAGTTTGAAAAGTCTATTATTTTAAACAATAGAAACAATGATTTTTTGTAGATTTTAACATTCAATATGTATGTTAGAAACAGAAACAGAAAAAAACATTTTCTGCAATGTTTTCGAAATGGGTCTTAAAAATTACATAATTTTAAGCTTATCGTGAATTATAAGGGGTAGGTATATAAATTACAAAATAATCTAAAAAATTCTAAAATGGACCAAACCAAATGACAAACTATTTTTTACATATTTTCTGTATAAAATAAAAATTTAGATAATTTTTTTATTTTTCTCGTGTTCAGTACATTAATACGCATCGATCGAGAGTTATTCCTACATGAAATTCTTAAAAAGACCCTTCTTGGAGACACTCTAATATACATATGTATGTATACATTTGTCATTCCGTATGTAACTCTTAGAAATTTGCATCTGAAGCCCAACAAAATATATATTCTTGATCCTTATTCTAAGTCGATTTAGTTATGTCCGTCTGACTGTCTGAGTAATTTTATTTTTTTTTTGTTAAGTTATGTAAATGAAACAATAAATATCTGGTTTATCATACTTCGTTTAATTAACAAAAGTATAAATCAGCAAAATAAGTTTTAATTTTTGTAGTTTTTTGTTTTTCTTTATTTTACTAATGACAAAACTGTCTCATCCCCTTGGCGAATTTACTTCATGGGTGGGGGGTATCACCGTTTTGGTCAGTGCGGAAAAGTTAAAAAAAGATGTATGTAAATTTAGATGACATAGGAAATATTGAAACTAAAGCCAACATATCTACATATCCAAATCAAGAAAAAAAATAAAACAAGTTAGAGTGCTATGTTCGACCGTGCCGAATCTTAAATACCCTCCACCAGCTACTTTTGTATTGGTGAAATATGTGTGAAAATAATTTTTCTCGTGTTTTTTACTGGAAAGAACCCAAGATATGAATATCTTATACCTGTTACAAATGCAAAATTTATTGAACATTATAGGTTTAGCGATATATTTAATAATCTTAATTAGATAATGAGTTAGGTTACTTAAATGTTCGGGAGGAAGATATACATTTGCGTCTATAAATGTGATATTTTTGTCAAATTTTTTATAAACATATTAATTAGCTAATGAGTTATGAGTTTATATATATATATATATATATATTATATATATATATATATATATTATATATATATAATATATATATATATATATATATATATATATGGATATATATATATATATATATATATATATATATATATATATATATATATATTATATATATATATATATATATATATATATATATATATATATATATTATATATATATATATATATATATATATATATATATATATAATATATATATATATAATATATAATTTAGTTTGTTTGAAAGTTTGTTATAGCTAGATCAAAATTTGAAAAATTTCAACCGGTTTTTGAAAAATTATAACCGCAATTATGACTATTTACTTATTAATAACATTTAAATACAAACATGTTTTAGTATTAGAATTTTTCTATATTTTTATTTGTAGGTACATACTTAAGAGGTGAATGAGTTTGCAAATATTAAATGTGCACTTATTAAACTGCAATATTTACCAACAAAATTGGGTAAATTTTTTTATTTCATTTCAGACTATACGAATAATTACACTATTCAACCAATTTTGGGTTTTCGAATCTTTCCCGAATTTCACCAATGCGAAATGAAAGTAGTTATTTATATATTTCATTGGATTGGATATACAGGGTCAAATTTAAAAACAGCGAGTTTATTTTAACATAAAAAGGTCAAGATTTGTCAGTTATATGTTATGTATTTGAGAAATATGGGATAGATCATCGTTTTTAAAATAATTCCATTAAATTTAAATTAAATCATCTTTTGCTTTATATTTCTAAATATCAGACAATATTCGTCTGTTATCGATAAAAAGTTTTTATGAACAAATTTCAGCGTAACACTTCCACATTAACATACATTTGTTAGAAATTTAAAAACTTTATTTGCCATGCCTGGTGCATATCATAATTATGACTATACTTCAGTCATAATATTCACTATAGGCATTCAATTATTCTCACACACGAAGATCATGTAAGCATTTTTGCTATTTTGTTTGTCACGGTCAAAGTAAATTAGATATTTGTTAAAGTATTATTATATTATTATTACAAACAAAATTAAAACACGTACATTAGACCGACTCACAATAAATGGTGCTTAAGGTGATCCCCTCAAAATATTCGCTGTTATGTAATATTTTATTTTAGTGTTGTCCATTAGTGAGCTAGACAGTTTTCAAAAAAATATCACATGGGAGACACGATTTTTCATTTTAAATTCATATTTACCCAGCTTCAAATAATTCTTGTTATGTTTCATAATGGTTCCCAAAAATCTTTCTTGTCTATCAATAGCCGTTCGTGAGATAGACCGCTTACAAAACCCCTTTCAAATGATGCCCCATATTAGATATTTTGTTTCAAACAAAAAAATAATTCCAAAGTACCTTTTTTATTCGGTCCAGCTCACGAACGGTCATCACAAGAATAAAAATATTTTGGGAATCATCATAAAACAAAGAAAATTTTGAGAGGGGAAACAAAAACACCTTTTTGCTTTCCATACAAAGTGAGTCGGACTAATGTACATACCTTGCAGTCTTTGGGATAGTTTATTTACTTACGATCTTTATTTTAAAAACAATATTTTGCACACATAGACTATTTTTATGCTGAAATAAAGGGATTACTAATTAAAATGTCATTTTAATTATAATGATAAACTCAGAATCATTTCCGATTTTATCCTTAATACAATTTTTTTACATATATTTAATAATATGTATATATTATTGTATAAAAAATTGGAAAAAAATTAATACTTCTGTTAAATTTCACCCCTATATTTAAAGTATTATTTTATTATTTACAAAAATATTAAAAATTTCGTTGAAAATCTTAAATCTCGGTGAATAGATGTCAGATGTATTACTTATACTTCCAAGAGTTCTTCGAAAAAAATCAGAATGATAATATAACAAATGAATATTATAAGAAAAATATTAAAATTCGAAAGTTTGAAAAATAAAAAAGAACTAGTAAAAAGTGTAACTCAAACTTTTATATTATTAAACTTGTGTTCATTTTCATTAATGAAGGGTGATGCAAAATTTTGATCTGTGTATAGGAAAATAAAAAAAAACAATTAACTATTAGATATAGCCTATTCCAAAACTAAAATATTTTTAAAAATAATTTTCGTTTTTATTTATAATAAAAAAAACTAAAAATCTGGTAAAAATTAATGAAGTGGTAAAAAGTGGGTTAAGAAAGTCCTTAAATTTATATTTTTTAATTTTTTTCCTGAGTTGATTTGTAGGTTCCCCAAAGAGGCGCAAGCACCCCAAAATAAATATTTTACCAGCTCTCCTAAAGGATGGTGCTAAATTAAAAACTTTTTTTAACGTATAGAAAAAATAAAAAAAATTTAATTAATCATCGGACAAAATATATGTTTCATTCCATGAGTAAATCAAAATTATTAATTTGTAAACTAGTGTTATCAAACAATTTCATATCGTTACGTATTGGCAAAATTAAAAAAGAATTGACAATAAGGGGAAAAGGACAGATTTGCCTTTTTAAGCAATTTTTAGTTCCCATTAAATCGCTATTTTACACAATTTTTAGTCATGTTTGGTAAAAAATTTATTCCGTTATTATTTATAGAACAGTTTTTTGATAAAAGTTTATGAATAAAATCGTATCTAAAATATCTTTTGTCATAGTATTCTCATTTTCACTAAAATTACAGATATCAACTGTTGAATATAGCCTATGGATTTGCATGTTTTTATACAAAAATACCCTTGTAGGCTTGTTCCTGCTTATAACAAAAATGTTATATTTTTTTAGAATCTATATCCCTGATAATAAATTAAAAGTAAAATAGAATTTTCATACTTTTAACGGACATAGCACATATATCTGATATGTTGAAGGAAATTCATGCTCCTGGAATCTTTTTTCTAAACAAATTAAACTTATCATTTTTATGTTGAGTATAAAAAAAACATATGTAAGTATATTCATATTCAATTTATAACCAATTTAGAGATAATTTCTTGGAAAAAAACTAATGTTATGAGCTTATGAATCAAACGGATTATAATAGTATTCAAAAATATATTTGCTAACAAGTAATGTATTAATAAAGACCGACAAGGGGTTACATTCATTTTAATTAGATTTCTCCTATTATTTTTTTCGACATAACATTTTTGAAAATAAAGGGAAACCGAATGTATTCCGGTTATTGATAGAAAAGTAAAAAAAGCATGACAGATTATTTCAGCATGAAATGATCCTTACTTTATGAATAATACTTGTTTATCTATAACAAGTATTTTGCATAACGCACACTGTGTTCCACTTTAATCTCTAATAGCTACGGTTCATTTAACATTTTCTATCTTAAATATATGTAGGGGACATTAAAACACTTACATATTTTTTTTAAACTATGTAATTAAACACTTCTTTCTCTAATACCATCCATCCACATATGTTTTATGACAGAAGATTCAAAAAAGGAAAAAGGATAAAAATTGATGTCAAGGTCAGAACATATACATATGTACATGCATATTAGATTGTTTAATTTTGCACGAAGAGCCAATAATGTTTTTGTTAGCCCCTTCAAATCTTCCAAATCATATATTTTGTAACGTTTTTTAAAATACTTTGTTTTTTTGCGTTATTAATAATGCTGATGTAATAAAGGTAATAAACTCATATTCTTTAAATTATGGCACACAAATTTTAGTTATTATAAACTAGCTTATGTTATATTTAAACCTGCGTTAAAGTCAATGTGAAATATTAAAGAGAAATTTTGTTTTTTAAACTATCACTACATACGAATTTTTAAATCAGTTATTATTTAATACAGTCTCCTCTACTCTCCATTTATATTCGAATCGAAATTTTCCATTTGGTAACTTTGGTTGCCAGCATTGTGAACACCCCCTGAAAATGTTGCTAGCATTGTGAAAACGTATATTACTCATTGCCAAACAATGGTAACCTTACAAAATTTATCACATCTATTACCTTTGTATAGAAAAATGCTTTTTAAAGATCACCATACCATACGTTACTGTTTGTTATCAATGCATGTTTTATAAAAATTGTAAATTTACTGTCATACTCGTTTATAACGAACTCCGCGGGAGAATTCAATTTTGTTCGTTATAAGCGTAGTTCGTAATAATGCAGGTGAAGTTTTTGTAGTTCCAAAAATAAAGTGTCATTTTACGAAATTTTAAGAATGTGATTTATAAATTTAATTAATATTCTTAAAAAAATACCACTTTATTTGTTCAAATTTTTGTTTAACAACACATAATTTTGAAGATAGTCATAAAAAAGGGAAATTGTATAAAATTATACTTAAGGGACTGAAAGGCAGTTAGTTCTATTTATAAGAAGATTCGTAATAACCAGGGAAACCAAAATATGCAAATGTTTTTTGTAGTGTATCGAATGGACTCATGGATAAGATACTTACACGTTTCATACCTATTTAATTATTTTGGCATCGATTTGTTAGAGCATGATTTTACTTCTGTAGCATACTTAAGGCATATTTTCAAGTTTATAGAGCATATTTTATTCTTTTAGTGTATATTTTGATGCTTTTCTCTTTAGTTTTTTTATAAATGTATATTTTTAAAAACATTGTTTTTAAATATTTCAAAAATTTTTAAATTTTAAAAATAAAAAAAATAAATAATTTTTTTATAATTTTTCATTTTTGTTTGTGGAGCAGCAAAATACAGTAATCTCATAAAACCTATTAGTTTGGATTTTATGAGTTTAATCGTTTTTTAAGCTATGATTATAAATTAATGAAATGGCTTTATGTTATTTGAACGTAAAACGAAATTCTATTAAAGTTGTTCTTAAAACTATGAGATGAATCAAAAATTAAAATCTTTTAGAATGAAATATGACATTTAATATTAAATATTTCATTACATTTTTAGTCTTATTATGATTTTCAATGTTATGATTTTCAAAAATATTTTAAGAGTATATTTTGAAAATTTTAAGAGCATATTTTTAAAACTCTATTTTGGAGCATATTTGCGGTTTCCTTGGTAATAATAATAATAGAGTTTGTTATAAAAGACGTTTTTTGTATGAAAAAAGTTACCAAAATAATAGTACTTGAAAACTTGTTCGTAATAACCGAATTCGTTATAAGCGAGTTTGACTGTAATATGAAAATTAATTTAAAGCAAAAAAATGTATTTTTAAGTCTCCCTAATTTATACTAATCAATAAATTAAAGGTTTTAATGTTTATTTTAATAAAAAAAAATATTTTTCATCATCTGTTTACACTTTTGCAATTCTTGCTCAAGTTTAGACCACTTCCATTGAGTGCTTAAACTTGCAAACAAAATTAATTTACTGAGTACTCAAAAGCAACTTTTGAAGAATTAATTTTAATTTAATTCACTTAAAGATGGCCCTTGGTAAAATTTGTTTAGTATAAAGTTTACACTAAACAAATGTATGTGTGTGTGAAAGATTTAAGGAAATTAAGATACATATATCGTTGTACAAAAATTATAAAAATTTAAACCATTCACATACATGCATATGTACATGTAAATTATTAAATTTTGAAAAGCAGTTGAAATATGAGCAAACTTATTTTCACAAATATTTTAATTAAAACAAACTGGTGGAGGGTATTTAACATTCGGCTCTGCCGAATATAGCACTCTAACTTGTTAGGAATTAAAATGCTCTTATCATTGACATTAGACTTTTGAATTGAGCCCGTAATAAGATATTGATATCGAAAGCATTGACCAATTTTGTTTGTAACCTTTAAATAAATTCATAAATGAATAAATACTAAAGTACGGATGTATGTTTTTATAACCAACATATTGTACAATTTGAACACTGTCCTCGTGGCGAATTTCTTTTTTCTTTTGTTGTTTTTGTTTATTTTAACTGGTTAAACCATCAATGAATTGTGTATTGTACCTTCTTCGGTCGTTTGTTGACGAACTAAACAATTGAAAAGCAAGATTTTGTTATAAGTATTTTTGCTGTTGTTATTTTATTATCGGTTTTTGTTATTTCATATTTTGTTTTATTCAAATGTATGCAGCATCCGACCTTTTTTAACAATTACGAATATTTTATTTTTATTTACATACACCACACACACGCGCTACATACTCTATACATCAATTGTTTTGAGTGGAGTATTGATTTCACACTTTGTTGTTGTTTTTTTCTTTTTATTTAAAACAATTAATTTTTTATTTAATTGTAGTGTGTATACACTTTTCAATAGATGTATGCATAGCTAACTTAGAACATGTGTTTGATTGTTACAAGTTATTTTATAAATTAAAATATTTTGTTTTGTTGGAATATCTTCGTTTTACACGTTTTATTGTAAATTGTTGTAGTACACAACTTCTGATAGTATTTTATTTAATTTGTTTTTTGTTTTCAACTTTTTCCTTCTTCTTTGCCAATTGTTGTACAACAAGAAAAACAACAATCCTTCCACTAAATAACTACTCAATTACTCATTCACTCACGCCACATACTCTTTCGAAACAGTATTTTCTCTCTTAAAAATAACGGTTATACTACCGTCATCACAAATAGGTGGTTTTTGGTTGTATTATCTTCGACCAAAACTTTACGCACTCAAACACCATCATCACACACAACAAATAATCACTAATATTTTTTATGAACGTTACTTTAGGGATAATAAAATAATTATAAATAGCTTCAAAGCAGATGTAACACTTTTTTCTTTAATACAAACAATATCGCTAAACATTTGACACAAATATCAATTGTTTTTTTAATTGAAATTATTTAGCAAACAAAACTTTTTCTGGATTACTGCTGGCTAACATTTGGTGTTAATGCCAATCTGATTGATTCTTTTTTTTTTCATTAAAACAAACTGAGCCAAACAAAAAATCAACCTTTCCGCTGGCGAACTACACTCACCTTCGCTCCAAAGTAAACTGAAATGTTAAGAGAATGTGCTGTTGCTTTTATTCAACATCCCCATCTAAAGAAACATGGTAAGTTGTTGTTGGTAGTTGGTTTAATTGGGGAATTTATAGATTGTATCAGACTTGGAAAATTTAAATTTTTAGCACTTTAACAATAAAGAGTACTTTTTAGGATCAAAAGTACTTTATTACTATGGTTATAACCTATTTTAATAATAATAATAATATAAGAAAGTTAAAAACGATAAAATAGACTAGTTTATGGAGTACTTAGCAACTTTTTTTGTAAAAAAAAAAAAAAAATAAAATTGACAATAATACTTAATTTCCATCCTTGGATTGTATGGTGTTGTGGCGCACTCTTTAATTAAACACAACTGTGCATCTATGTTTCTAAAAAAACATCTTAAAAGCCATAAATACAACTTAACCAATTTTTTTATTTTATTGTTGTTAAAAGAAACGTATAAAAATGTAATAACTTCAGTTGAAATAATTTAGCTTTCTCTTAAAATAGCAGAAACTGAATGTATTTTTTCAATACTCGCTCTTTTAAATGTAGCTACAACGTTGCCATATTATACTTGTGTATTTTTTATTTGTCGTTACCGTTTAATACCGTTACATCTAAAATACTGTCATATATGTAGAGTAATGTAATTTTTTTTTATTTTTTGTTTCTTATCACTGTTAATAACATCAAAATCATTTTGTCAACATCAATAACTAGTTGTAGTTATATGCCCAGTAAACATCGTCTGAAACTTCTGAACATTTTTGAAATTTTTCTTTGCTAAATAAAGTACATATTTTTATAACTCCACCACCATCAATGGTGATAGAGGGTATATTCAATTATTGTGAATATAAAAATTTTAATTAATGTTTATTATTGAAAACTTATCTCTATAAAACAAATGATATATCATTGAAACAATAATTTTCCTAGAAGCTTTAAGTTGAGCTGAATTGAAAGTTGATAAAAGTATATTTGAACTGGAGTAATAATTCCTGTTGAAGGATCTATACTTGATGTTAATAATACTTTTGTTAAAAATCTACTTTTTACGAATTATAATATTATATTTCATTGATAATTAATTTACGAATTTTTAGGATATAGTAATGGTAACAAGTGTCAAAATGAACAGATAAATTGAAAGCAAAATTATTACTATTTTTTTAATATTATATATCCGTTAAAATATGGGATGTGTAGAATTATAATTTTTTAACATTTTACGGATTTTTAATTTTTTTGAGATTTAAAATATTTATATACACAATGTTTTTTCAAATAATAATTTAATAAACAGGGCAAAATTTAATAAACAGGGCAAGGATTTATATGCTGATAAATGTTTGTAGTCAGGAACTCAAAAAAACTTTTAACTAGTTTTTTTTTCGAATTAAAGAAGTTGCTACAAAATGGCATCGATTTGTTGTTGCATATTTTTGCATATAAATAAAATGCATATTTTGTTTTAAATTGCATATATTTTGAATATTTAAACATTTTTATAGCATATTTTTAAATTTTTCAAAAACCAAATGTTTTATTTCATATTTTATAACAAATTTAGTACTTACATATTTATAATATTTTTAAGTATCAACAAATTTTTATTTAAGAGTCTGTGCCAAACGATAGCAAATTGCTGTTAAAAGTAAATTTTTGGCAGATATGAGGTGAATAAAATTTTACTAGCTCATTGGGCTACATAAATTTCTGACAAATGAAAATAAAAAATTTACAAAACAAAAAATAAATGTATGAAAAACAAAAATTTTAAAATTTACAATTTAATTTCAAAATCCATTTCATATTTAAAATATTTATTTATAAAATTCATAAAGGACTAAAAAATTTTTCCCACCATAGAAAAATTACAATCCAACATAGAACTTTGCTACCATTTGGCACACACTCTAACAACAAAATACTAGGTTCTAATATTTTTACAATTTTACATAGTTTTCTTTAATTTTTAAAATAGTGCGGAAGGTATTTTGATTTTGTGCTTCTAATTGTAACGTCAAAATATTGGTCCCTAAAGTATCGGTTCAGTATCAATTTCTAACTATGTCCTTCTGTTTGTCCATATAAAAAGATAACTTAATGAAATTTTGTTCTTAAATCTCTCTCATGGCCATAGTTCACTTAAAAATATAATGTTATTAGAATTTCCACTTTCAGAAATTAAATACATACTATTTAATGTTGTTTCTTAGTCTTTATATTTGTCATTCTCGAAGTCGTGGTTCCGTTAAAGTGGTATTATAGTACATAAAGTAGTCCTTAAAAACCTGTATATTTGTGGTCAAAAACTTAAGATCTGAATATCTATCAATATGTACCTTCACAAAGAAATATTTCTTGGTCCATATTTTTCACATCGTTAGTGCATATTTTTAATTGTTTAATGCATGAAAATCCTTGCCTGTTAATAAAATATGTCCACAGTTTGTATGTTTACTAATACTAATAAATAATTAAAAGTAGCTAACTTCAGTTGATAATATGCCCAATATATTACTTAATTTAATTTCGTATCTCAATATTCCTTAGAAAATATTCTAAACAAGATTCTAAGCAATTCCGCAATTATAGTTCATCTTTGGATTATCGATTTATAGATACATTTAAGGATTATAATTTCGAATTACTTTAAATTTGAGGTAATGATTGGAAACGACTTAATTATAAAATTAAGGTTGCAATTGTTACTACATACATACCTATATTGAGGAAATTTTCGATTAGTAAATGTTTAAATACTTATGATCATTAAATATTCAAAGAATTCTGTACAATGTTAACGTGTTTTAAATTTGACCAAAAATGTGAATTTTAATTTATTTGAACATATACTTTTATAATTCCAATATTTAAGAAAATTTAAAAAAAAATATTTTTAAATTTTCTTAAATATAATTTTGTTCAGTGTGTTATAATATTTTTACGTATTTATAAACTAGAGAATATTATCTTTTCAATAATATCAATCACTTGTACGAAAAGCCAGTGGTTGATTTATAGCCCTTTTTAATATGCCTGTACCCATATAGTAGTACATATAGGCGAAACTGAAAGGGGTTTTCAAAGAAAAAATTTTATTCTCTTCACACGAACGAGCTCTGAGAGAATAAAACAAACTTGTGAGAACTTAACGCATTCACTAAACATCAAAATTTCTTCCCAAAATTGCGAGGATATTACCACTTATTAGTTTTTCTTATCACTTAAACTTAATGTTTATTATTTTTTCAACACTTTTCATTTATTTAAAACCCCGAAAATAATTTATATTTTACAAACGAGAAAAAAATATTTTTTATTCTTTGACATTTTATTTTAATTAAAATTGAAAAACGAAAAGCTGTACATTTTAGTATTGAAAATTAAAAAAGTATTTTACATACTTTTTTTAATTCAACAAAAAATAACAAAAAAACTAATACATTCTCACCAGTTAGGTCTTTGACAGGGGACTTAGGTCCTTGACAATTAGTTTCGCCTATATACTACTATATGCCTGTACCCCTAACTGCATATTAAAATTCTTATTGAAATTCTTATTGAAATTATTATTATTATTATTATTATTATTATTAAAAAATCAAGATATCAACTTTAGTCGCAAATTGTTTTCTCCAACAAAAACTATTTTATTTCAATAGTTTTCCATTATTTCAGAGTATACTGAACCTAAAATTGTTCATTTATATCTAAAAAACTTCTTTTTTGAAATTAGTCCAGTTCACGTTTGCATTTATCAAATATTTGACGGAAAAAACGTGACCTTAAAAATTGATATTTTGATTTCCTATATATGTATATTTATTTGCATAATTGTAATATATCTTTGACGACATCATATTAGAGTTTCTTTTTGGTATGTTTCGACATTATTTGCAATTACAAAAATCATTGGGGATTATGCAATTATCTTTCCAATTTATATAAAACAAATTCAGTTGAAAGTGATAAATTTTATTTGAAAAGGGCAATAGTAAAAAAATGAAACCTCGGAATTAATATCCGAATTACATCTTTGCTTGTTTAATAAAAATAGATAACATAGGGGCATTCACCTAGCCCCCATACAATTGGACTCACCGAATAGGGCTTTTAAGCTCATACGAGTTTGATATACTCGTATGTCGAAAAAAAACTGCAAAACCAAGTTCTATACTAGCCTTGATGACCCTCATGAACTCTATAATTATAGGATCTCATTTGACCCTAGCCCCTAAAAAAAAGCCCCCTTAAAAATTTTTCTTAAATGTACATAGTTTTATTCAACAATAAATGGCTTAATCATATCTGAGGCAAGGTACAATTAACTTAAATTTTTTATTATGACGACTTATTCACATTTTACTTTTTGTAATAGGTGTTGGGTATTATATGGTCGTCCTCGCCAGACTATAATTTCTTACTTGTTTTTTATTTTTTTGTCTGTGATTTTTAAAACATGTTTTTGGAATATTTTTTTTTTCGATTGTAAATATATCCTGAATTATTTTTATATGAAAACGGTCCATTATTTTACCTAGCCCCCATACAACCATACCGCCCGATTTGGACTTTTTATGCCATAATTACGTCAAATATTCTATTATCTGAAAATTGGCACAAATAAGTTTTATATAAGTACAAATGACACTGCAGATTTTCGTAATGATCGGCCCTTATTTGACCCAAGCCCCCATACAAACCCCACTTCAAAAAATGTCTAAAACGTCTAAAATTTACTTGTAACCATTTGTATCGCAATGAAACTCAACAAAACTAACTGTTATTTAAAAATATATTCTTTTCCCAAATTTACCGATGATAGGCCCATATTTGACCTATATAAAGCCTCATTTAGAAAATTTTGTTTTTTATGAATAAATTGTTTGAATACTTTGGAATCATGGTAAAATTCAAAGTAGGGTTTCTCATCCGAAATCAAAAATCAGCTAAATTTTAAAAACATGCTTGTATATGCTTGTATAATTTTATGTTTTTTGAAAGGTATATTTATTGGAAATATCTTGGTATAAAAAGTATGTCTTCCGAATTCGACATATTTTTTTTATCAAAATTTTAACTTTGAGTCACATGTTCTAAAATCCAAAAGCCAAAGTATTTGAAAGCCCCAAGAGAAATTTAAAAAATATAATTTCAGGAATTTTCCATTTAAATCTAAGTCCTTCAAAAAGTTTGTACTTTTTTCAAAGATCTTTTACGTAATTTGCCAACTGAAAAAAGTGTTGCATAACTTTTGGTTGAATAAAAATATTTTATACTAGCTATACCCAGTGTGCTTCGCTACCCTCATCGTAATGGAATAAAATAAATATCATTATTGTAAATGTATATATATCTGCAATATCAAAAATTCCCCTTTTAGAGATTTCTTTAAGTTTGATTTTATGATTCTAGTCTCTATATTACAGAAAATTAGAAAAAACAGTTGAAGAACGAAAAAGTACCAGACAGTGCCTTTTTATATATTTTCATTAAATCAGGATGACGGATGTTTAATTTTCAACCAGAAACCAAAAAAATCGCATAAAGATTTTTTAACAATCAGGAAGCTACATGTCCAATTTAATGTTTTTAGGTTCAATATTATAGAAAATTCGAAAAGTATTAGTAAAAGAACAAAAAAGTACCAGAGTATGCTTTTTCAATTTTAGTGTTTAATTTTATGTTTATATATTCAATATTTTAGAAAGCTTTAAAAGTACCAGTACCAGTGAAGTACGAAAAAGTACCAAAGGACCTATTTTATTTAATTTCATGTTCCTAAGTTCAAAAAGTACCAGCAATTTTTTCCAGTTTAAATTTTCATTTACTCAAGTCCCTGATTGCTTTTAAAGATTCTAATTAACTCCGGGCTCCACATGCTTAATTTCATGTTTCTAGGATCAATATTATAAAAAACACAAAAAGTACCTTTTGAGGAACGAAAAAGTACCCTTTATAGGTTCTCACTTAATCCAGGCTCTAAACGCTTAATTTCATGTTTCTAGGTTCAATATTATAGAAAATTCAAAATGTACCTTTTAAAGAACGGAAAAGTACCAAAAAGTCCCCTTTTATAGGTCCTCACTTAATCCGGGCTCTACATGCTTAATTTCACGTTCCTAGGTTCAATATTATACAAAAATCCAAAAAGTACCTTTTGAAGAACGAAAAAGTACCAAAAGTCCCCTTTTATAGGTTCTCACTTAATCCATCCTCTACATACTTAATTTCATGTTTCTAGGTTCATTATTATAGGAAATTCAAAAAGTACCTTTTGAAGAACGAAAAAATACCAAAAAGTCCCCTTTTATAGATTCTCATAAAAAGTACCTTTTGTAGAACGAAACAGTACCAAAAAGTCTCCTTTTATATATTCTCATTTACTCCGGGCTCTACATGCTTAATTTCATGTTTCTAGGTTCAATATTATACAAAAATCCAAAAAGTACCTTTTGAAGAACGAAAAAGTACCAAAAGTCCCTTTTTATATGTTCTCACTTAATCCAGGCTCTACATACTTAATTTCATGTTTCTAGGTTCAATATTATAAAAAATTCAAAAAGTACCCTTTGATGAACGAAAAGTCCCCTTTTATAGATTCTCATTTACTCCGGGCTCTACATGCTTAGTTTCATGTTTCTAGGTTAAATTTTATAGAAAACTCAAAAAGTATCTTTTGTAGAACGAAACAGTACCAAAAAGTCTCCTTTTATAGATTCTCATTTACTCTGGGCTCTACATGCTTAACTTTATGTTTCTAGGTTAAATTTTATAGAAAACTTAAAAAGTACCTTTTGTAGAACGAAACAGTACCAAAAAGTCCCCTTTTATAGATTCTCATTTACTCCGGGCTCTACATGCTTAATTTCATGTTTCTAGGTTCAATATTATACAAAAATCCAAAAAGTACCTTTTGAAGAGCGAAAAAGTACCAAAAGTCCCCTTTTATAGGTTCTCACTTAATCCATCCTCTACATACTTAATTTCATGTTTCTAGGTTCAATATTATAGGAAATTAAAAAAGTACCTTTTGAAGAACGAAAAAGTACCAAAAAGTCCCCTTTTATAGATTCTCATTTACTACGGGCTCTACATACTTAATTTCATGTTTCTAGGTTCAATATTATAGGAAATTCAAAAAGTACCTTTTGAAGAACGAAAAAGTACCAAAAAGTCCTCTTTTATAGATTCTCATTTACTCCGGGCTCTACATGCTTAATTTCATTAACGAAATAAAAATTCTATTCCAAAATGTTGCAACGTCGTAGTGGGAGCCCGTTATTACGTATTTATATGTATAAGTTAATAAACCAAAATCAATGTTTTATGAAAAAAGTACCAAAAATATGTACAATTTTCACCCCTTAAACATCCGAATAACCAAAAAGTACTAAATTTATATTTTTATTTTTTCGTCAAGTTATGAAGGAGTCAAAAATATTGTTTGAATGTTCACTGGTTTAAAAGATACATGGGGTGCAAAAAAAGTACCAAAATACAGTTTTTACCCGTTTATTCCCTAAAGGGGCCGAAATTGAAAAAAGTACCAGAAACCTGTCCGCTTATTTTTTAAATGAACGACGATAAGCTTTAAACTATTTTTGTATCTTTTCTAGTTTAGGAGATATGAGGTTACCGATTTTACCCGTTTTTACCCCCTAAACATTCGAATTTCCAAAAATCCCGTCTTAGTGGATCTATTTGGTGGGAGACCAACCCCCTGTCCAAATTTCAGCTCTTTAGCTTTAACCGTTTAGGCTGTGCGATGATGAATCAGTCAATCAGTCAGTCAGACAGTAACGTTAGAATTTTATATATATAGATTAAAAAAGGTTTTTTTAGAAGACAAAATATTGACTTAGTTAAACAAAAATAATTAGTATAGGTTACGTTTGTATCAAATTGCACCTCCTATTAACAAATGTATTAAAATTTTCATAAACATTTTAGGTTTATAAACTCAAGAAATTTCTAAACAAAGCTTGACGAAATGTTCAACTTTTTCAAATTTTGTCATTTTAAATATTAATATGTAAAAAATGTCAAAAAGTCAAAGCAAATCCCGTAATTCCCAAAATAATTTTAGCAAAAATCCGGTTACTAGACGAAATTCCGGTTTTATTACATATTTTGGTTTTTCGTGAACGTGAACATCGATGTTCGGTTAACCGAGTTATCCGGTTTTTATGTATCGGTTAACCGGTCTCAAAAAAATTAAATCTTTAGTGCAAAGTTTTATGTTTTTTTAATTTTTTTGTGTATCCCATTTTTTTAAATTTTGGATACAAAATTTTAAATATTATTTTCCGTTCGTGTTTATAAAAACAAACCTAAGATTGTTTAACAAAAGTTAGGAAATGTTAAAAATATTTTATGTATATAAAATAAAGATTTCCAATTTCAGGAAATAAGTAAAATGTTCGCATTTATATGATTTTAAAATTTTATTAGAGTATTTTTGGTCCATAAAATTATTTTAAGTGGTTTGGAGAGGCATATTAATTTCGCTTTTTCAAAATTTTCATAATATTTAGGTTTCGTTTGGTTCATTTCAGAAATTTTTAGATTATTTTGGATTTTATATGCTCCTTATAAAACACTAAACGTCGTTTTACGAAACAGAAATACTCAATACACAATAATTTCGAAATTACGGAAATTTTGAGAAAAATTTTGAATAGATTGCAGACAATTTTTTTACATATTGTACTAAGATCAAGATTTTCAACCGCTATTAGGGAACTGAGGCTCTTTTCAAAAATATAGTTTTTTTTTTCATATATTGCAAGGTCAACTTATCTCTTCTATGAATAATTCCATGTACCCAACTAATCTATTACAATGACATACATATTACTCAATACACAATAATTTCGAAATTACGGAATTTTTGAGAAAAATTTTGAATAGATTGCAGACAATTTTTTTACATATTGTACTAAGATCAAGATTTTCAACCGCTAGTAGGGAACTGAGGCTCTTTTCAAAAATATAGTTTTTATACCCTTCACCTTCGTGAGAAGGGTATATATAAGTTTGTCATTCCGTTTGTAATTTCTATAATATAATTTTCCGACCCTATAAAGTATATATATTCTG
>NC_060952.1:68424879-68428390 GCF_022045245.1 Lucilia cuprina
TATACATCAAATAAAAGGTATTACAAATACCTTTCCAATGATATATAACAAGATACTAAAATATGGACCTACTGTAGGGATTTTTTTCGGAAAAAACGTCTAAATAATTCTATTTAAAATTTCTATATATTAATAACCAATGAATTAAGCTTTTGTTTAAGATGTAAACCATTTCTGTATTTAGTCTGAATAGACGGCCTACGGCCGGTCGCAAATATTTTTTTCTCTATGGTACGTTCAACACTGGTTTCGCTTAATAAAGGTTTCCTTAAAAGCCGCCCTATGGCCGTGCGCAAAGATTTTCTCCTCTATGGTATGTTCAACACCGGCTTCGCTTAATAAAAATTTCCTGAATAATCATAATTTAATTATTAATATATCTGGAAGTATAATACATATTTACAAAAACATATTAAACCTTAATAAAATGCTTAATATCTTGGCTTTTAAACAATCTAATTTATATACTTACTTATATGGGAATTTTTTCCCGATTTTTTAGATAAATTAGGCGTGGCCGACAAAAAAATGCATTTTATTTTACTCACAATCGAACTCTCTATGAGTGGTCAAATTTTTAAATTGATTTAAAAATTGTCATTAAAACCGATTTAAGCCCCATTTCAACAAATTTGCTAGTGAAGGTATTTAGGGATTTTTGCTAAATTTGGCGATTTTTTTTAAATTTTTGCGCTATTTTTAGCGATTTGTATATTTTTATAAATATTTGCAATTATTATCGGTCTTCTTTAGTTTTTTATAATAGAGTCTCGCCCTCTCCGATTTAGAAAAATTTTACATGTACGGTTTGAATCAGAGATCAAAATTATTAATATATTAGAAACTAAAATGCATATTTTCTCATATACATACGTATGCAATATTAAAATATAAACATATTTTAATTGCTCCCATTCGAAATATTTTTAGTAGTTTTGCTAAAAGTATTTACCTATACAAGCTATTGCATATTGCAGCTTACAGACAAATATAAAAATTTTTCACATGCAATATATGACGCAGAAACTTACTAACATATTTTTCTACACAAATTATACGAAGTCAATAGTAATATAAGAAATGACTTATGGTCTAAAATTTCACATTTTATGTTGGACTTGAAAAATTATAAAATGTGAAAAATGTATGCGAAAAATAACGCCGGGTACAAAATAAAAATTATATAATTTTGTACATAGCTAAGTTCTTGTCTTCTGAAAAGATTTACAATCTCAAAAATTAATCTCACTATAGCTACTGTGATGATAAGTATGTTTTATATTCAAAAATATTTCAGTAATCAGTAACATACTACATTTTTTGCGTTAACCAGTAAATTTATTGCATTTTTTTGCAGTAACCAGTAAAATTTATTGAAATTTTTTCAGTAAAGTAAAAACTTATTTTTACTGCAATACTGGCACTGCAAAGTTCCCATCTATGGTTGTTAGGCCTGGTTCACACTGGGAAACTTTTGTTGAGAAACTTTCTATTTTTTTGTGTGGAGAAAGTGATGGTTGATATTTCCTTCTCTTTCTCTCACACAGAAAAATCAAAAGTTTCCCAAAAAGTTTCCTACTGTGAACCAGGTCTAAGTAGATCTACATTATGGGTTCAAATAAGTTTTAAAATTGTGAAAACGCGTCTCTTAATATTCTCTTGTACTATGCTTCAATCAATTTTGTTAGTTTCAAATGCAAATTTAACAGTGTCATATTAGGATATGTCACTCGACTCCAGAACTCCGCCTTTTCTGGTGACTTTACGATGAAAATGCATTTCTTTGTCCTTATTAAGTCTTGGATATAAAAACAATTTATTCCATCAAGTCATTGTATTCGTTGCATATTGGACGCCCTGAGCTTTAAGATTCTACTCAATAGTGGTTTCTTTTGAAGTTTTCGAAAAAAATGTGAATTAGCATATCTTTAACATACGACAAACTATGAAAAAAATTTTCCGAGGAAATTCAGGAATTTAAAATATGTTTTCAGTTTTATTTTTTTTTTCAATTTTCTAAGTGTTGTTGCGTTTTTGTAGGTACATTCTTTAGTATTTTTACCGCAGCCTTAAATCTTCCTAAAGTAACAGCATACAATTGGCTGTTCATTTCTTAGATATTCCTTCTATTTAGACGGCATTTAGTTCACTGGATTTTAAAACTTTTTTATCCCATTTATCGGAAGTTTTATAAGCTTTTTTCTGTCCAATTTTGTTTTAATTTTAAATACTACTGTTTAATATTTACGATATTATAACTTTAATAGATTTGAATTACTAGATTCTGCCAAGTTTCTATAAAATACAATAATTCATAATTCAAGTGATGCATTAAAAATCCCTTATTTATTATATGTTCAGAGAAAAAACATTTTAATATTCCACATAAAAATTAAAAATTAAATTAATATACATTAAACATTTTTAGAAACTTAGCTACAAACGTTTTTAATTATTTTAGAATTAAAATTTGGTAATTTTTTGCATATATTTTTCACTTTTTATAATTTTTTAAGTCCAACATAAAATGTTAAATATTAGACCATAAATAATTTCCTATATTAAATAATATTGAAGTTTGGTAGTCAAAATATTAAAAAACCATAGTCGCGACTATCGTTTTCGTTTCTGCGTCGTTGGTTTACATTTTTTGTGTTAGTTAGATAACTAAATTTTCAAAAATTTATGTCTGAAAGTATCTTTATGGGAAATGTCTTGGTATAAAAAATATATGCTCTTTTGAATATCTCGCACCTACGCCCTTCTGAATTTGACTTTTTTTTAATCTGAACTTTCAGCCACATGTTTCAAAATCCCAAAGCAAGTGGTCAGAAAACTGAAAGCAGATGTGTTCCCTATATATTTCCAAAATATTTCCTGAGCCCCGAAAAAAATGTGGATCCTATGGGTAAAAATTAAAACAAAATCAGAGACAGAAAAAAAACGGGTCCACTTTTTTGTTATAAGGTTAATTGGTATGATCACCATTTAAAATTCGAGGCAACAGATTTTTATTATTTATTATATCTCGATACAACGGATTTTTATTATGCAAACATTTTTGAAAAGGTCTTCTTATGATTTTTATCTTGAAAGGCTAAAAATAAATCACAAACGTAAATG
Source organism: Lucilia cuprina (assembly GCF_022045245.1). Lineage (NCBI taxonomy): Eukaryota > Metazoa > Arthropoda > Insecta > Diptera > Calliphoridae > Lucilia > Lucilia cuprina. Next base: position 68,428,003 of record NC_060952.1, read on the forward strand.
AACGAATACGACATTTGATGAAACCGGTTTGTTGTTCAACCGAAAATTGGCCATTCCTAGAAACCCGGTTTGTCGGTTAACCGAAAATAAAAAACCGGTTAACCGAAATGTATGGAAATCTTTAAAATATATACAAGTATTTAGTTGGAGGAGGACATTTTGCGAAATACTATGAATTGTTTTTATTATAGATATGTACAGTAATATGTATGTCATTGTAATTAATTAGTTGGGTACATGGAATTATTCATAGAAGGGATAAGTTGACCTTGCAATATATGAAAACAAGTAAGAGTGCTATATTCGGCTGTGCCGAATCTTATATACCCTTCACCATAGTGTATTTTAAACATAATTGATCTTACAGTCTTGTTAATAAAAACATTAA
>NC_060952.1:68428490-68466788 GCF_022045245.1 Lucilia cuprina
AAAATCGCCTAAACGTATATATTTCTTTGAATAATAAAGCTATCGTGATAAAGTTCGACTTAAATTTGTTTTGGGTGCATATAAATCATTCTATTGATTCATGTTTCTAGTTTCAATATTATAAAAAATTCAAAAAGTACCTTTTGATGAAAGAAATAATACTAAAAATTCACTTTTATAGGTTCTCCCTTACTCCGGGCTCTAAATGCTTAATTTCATGTGAAGGTTATAAAAATGTTGAATTAAAAGTAGTTCTCGTAAGATTAAAAATAAATCTCGTAAAACTGAGTTGCATAACGAGAGAAATACAAAAGATAATATTCACGAATACAAAATCGCACTAGCTCTGGCACTATTTACAAATGTAAATATTTTATAATGTATTTCTCGTAAGCAAGTGTATTGGTGCCAGAGCTAGGGTTAATATCTCGGATTCCGTTTTTATGTAAAATCGTTGAAAATTTAAAAATTAAACGTAATTGAAAACTTAGCAGCTTAGATTCGACTAAGCCGCCGCCGAAATTTTTGTGTCAGCCGCCGCCAACATTAATATTTATCAGCCGAGGGCTTTGACGCATATTATACTTTGTAAAAGAGAAAACAGAAGGAAAAAAACAAAAATAGTTCATCACCTGAAAACGAATTTGATATAACATTTGTATCATTAAATTGATTCAATTGCATAGAAATGGGTAAAATTTTAGTAATACTAAAAATCTAGATGCATTTTAGTCCAATAGCTTGGAATGAAATAAGACCGCTTTGTGGGCGTTGCTCTGAAAGTTATCTATTAACGTATGTGTTCTTAACTTCCGTTAGGTTCTACAGATGCAGCTACAATGCAGAAACTAGAGAAGCACTTAATGCTATTAAAAGAGGAATATACAAAATTACAGAGAGGTTATGCCGACTTAGAACGTAAATACAGCAAGGCAATAGCCTCCAGTGATAACGATGCTGGTGTAGAATTTAGTAGCTTTGTCTCACGATTAGTATTAACCGTGGCATCATTGTATGGGCGTACGGTGTACTCAGATCTAACAATTAAAATGACTTCAAAAACAATGCCTGCTCATAAATTTGTTCTTCATGCTCGTTCCGAAGAATGGAGGGAGGAAATTTTGGCAGATGTCAACGAATTAGATTGGAGCGATATGGAAGAAGACATTTCGATGGCTCTCTTACGTTGGATTTATATGGATGTAGTGGATTTGCAGCATGATCGGCTCGCATTAGGTTTATTACGAGCATCTCATCGTTTTCATTTACCAGGACTACTGGGACTTTGCGAACGAGCATTAGTCGCTTCGGTTGGAGTACGTTCATGTGTTCGTTTTTATTGTGTTGCTGAAGAAGTTGGTGCTGCTAGCTTACTTGATTACTGCTCTGGCCTGATATCGACACATTGGGATGATTTAACACCTCAAGACTTCGAACACATGTCGGGTCCACTTTTATTTAAAATGTTAAAAAGTAAAACTAAACATCCATTACATGCTGCGGTGCGATTATTAAGAGAAGACGTAGTATTTTTGTGTCTTGTGGAAAATGATGGAATGGTAAGTTAGATTTAAATAAATTTATTCTTACGTATTTCTTGATAGATAGATAGATAGATAGATAGATAGATAGATAGATAGATAGATAGATAGATAGATAGATAGATAGATAGATAGATAGATAGATAGATAGATAGATAAAAGGGGCAATCAAATAAATTTAAATGTGGAAAAAACAGCAATTGTACATTTACAGACTTATATGCGAAGTACCTTACTCCAAATATGTGTTAATAACAAAATGTAATGTGTATAAATAATTGTTAATAAAAATATTGGTGCATTCTAAACACACAGAGTTTTATAAAAAATAAAAATTTTAAATTTGTTCGAATTTTCAATGTCAAAAATTTAAATTCTTTAAATTAATATTCAACAAAACTGAACACCAAGAAGTGAAACTGTGACTTTTTTACAACAATAACCTTACGCTCTTCTCACAGACAGGTTCTGTGTAACTCCAACATATATAACGAAAATTTGTGACCTGTGCAATTATACCCTACACCACTATAGTGGGGAGGGTATTATACGTTTGTTTCATTTCACCTAGCCCCCATACAACCGTACCTCTCGATTTGAATTTTTTATGCCATAATTACGTCAAATATTCTACTATCTCTCTAAAAATTGACACAAATAATTATTATATAAGTATAATTGACACTACAGATTTTCGTAAGGATCGCCCTTATTTGACCCTAGCCCCCATACAAACCCCCCTTCAAAAAAATGTCTGAAATGTCTAAAATTGACTTGTAACCATTTGTATCGCAATGAAACTCAACAAAACTAACTGTTATTTAAAAATATATAATTTTCCCAAATTTACCGTGGACCGGCCCATATTTGACCTATATAAAGGCTTATTTAGAAATTTTAGTTTTTTTATCAATAAATTGCTTAAATATTTTAAAATTATAGCTATGGGTCCAAAGGTCTCAAATCCGTATTTCAAATTTTCGAAGTCAGTATGCCTTTTTTTTCAAATTTTTTTAAAAAATGTATAATATATCAATTTGTATGTAGATATATTTTTATAACTGAAAAGTCGGCCAAAAATGGAATGGTGCTGTCTATATGACCTGCATGAAAAAAAGCTATACTGATTTCAAAAATTTGAAATACGGATTTGAGATCTTTGGACCCATAGCTATTTAATTTTCAGGTCATATAAACAGCACCATTCCATTTTTTGCCGACTTTTCAGTTATGAAAATATATCTATATACAAATTGACAAAATATTAAATATTTTTTTAAAAAATTTCAAAAAAAGACATAGCTATCCAATTTTCAGGTCATATAAACAGCACCATTCCAATTTTGTCCGATTTTTCATGAAAATGTCTCTATATATTATGAAAATGTCTATATATTAATTAATATTTAACATTAAAAAAATGCTATGCAAAATTTAAAAATTTTGAATATGTCTTTGGAACCATGGTTATGGAGAATAAAATATTTAGAAATTTTTATTTATTTTTTTTTGTCTAAAAGTTAATTCTGTTAAATTTACTCTTACTCTGTTAACTTAACTTAGTAAAATTGCAAAACAGAAAACGTAGCTAACTTCACCATATTCTGTTAATTTAGCAGTATCTGAATAAGATGCATGTTAACTTGCCAAACTAACATTTTTTGAAAAAAAAACGTAGCTATCTTTCGTAGCTAACATCACACACTTTAATATTCAACATAAAAGTTCCTTTATAATAAAAAAAAAATTAAATATACTCATGGTGCAGTGTATTATATGGTCGGCCATGTCCGACTATACTTTCCTACTTGTTTTCTTATATTTTTATACTATTTTTACCAAATAATTATTATAAATGCAATCAAAATATAACAACATTTCCCTTCTTTATACACCATTATCTATGTCTTATACATATTCCTGAAAATGTTAATTTAATAATAAATAAAGTTTTCATTGCTAAATCATTTTCATAATTTAATTTTCTTAATACAAATTGTTTGACAAATATGATATAAGTTTCTATTTTAGTTTTTATTTTATATTTTGAGTGTGTGCAATCGGTAACAATTTACTTGGAGTGTCTGTGCCAAACGATAGCAAATTGCTGTTAAAAGTAAATTTTCGACAGATATGAGGTGAATAAAATTTTAGTAGCTCGTTGGGCTACATAAATTTCTGACAAATAAAAATGAAAAATTTACAAAACAAAAAATAAATGTATGAAAAACAAAAATTTTAAAATTTACAATTTAGTTTCAAAATCCATTTCATATTTAAAATATTTATTTACAAAATTCATAAAGAACAAAAAACAGTTTATTTTTATTGGATGTGTTAAATTTTCGGGATTAATCAGTGAAAATTGTCAAAATTTTTCACAGCAAGAAAAGTATCGTTTGGCACAGCAAAATGTAAAAATTTTCCCAACATAGAACTTTGCTACCATTTGGCACACACTCAATTTTTGATAGATGTGAGGTGAATAAAATTTTACTAGCTCATCGGGCTACATAAATTTTTGACAATTGAAAAGAAAAATTTGAAAATACAAAAATTAAAATGTTTTATAATTTTAGTTTGTAATACATTTGTGATTGTAGAAATTTATTTTAGAAATTAAAAAATCTATAAAAGTGTTTCTTTTATTAAAATAAATGCAGATTTTTTTGTGAAGTTAGTGACAATTCTCAAAATTTAATGTAATCAAAAAAGATTTCGTTTGCAAAAGTGATAATATTTTCCACCATAAAAAAATTTTATTTTACCATAGAACTTTGCTGCCGTTTGGCACACAGTCTTTATTGAAATTTTTTCCACCGAACACTAAGAATTCAAACTCTGCCAAAAAGAACCTTAGTTGGTACCTAACTCTATAAATGTTTTAGTAGAATTATCAAGCCAGCATTTAAAATTATATTTTATTTCTTTAAATATTTTGCAATTTATTCATAAAAATTGTAGAAGAATTTATATTTGGTTTTTAATCTGCAATATTGAAAAAATAATATATTTGAAATTATAGTATAAAAAAGGTAGTCTCAATCATAATAAAACAATAATAAGGTAGAATCAGTAGAAAAGTACGTTCTCAATTTTGCCATAAAAAAGAAATTTAAAAAAAATATAAAGAAAAACATCTAATAAAAATTATTGAAAATTTTTTGTGACGATAATAAAATTGAATAATTTGAATCAAAAAGATTGTAAAAAAAGTTCAAAAACAGGATAAAGATGTGTGGAATTATGTTTGCGATGGCCGTTCAAGAATCATTTAATGATTTTTTTTCATATGAAGATTTTTAAGTTTTTCTCTTTATGTTTGACATGACAAGACAGAGAATTGATAATTCTTCCTACTGATTCTACCTTTCTATGGTTCTATCATGGTCTTAATCAGAAAAATTAAATTTAAATTAAATTTTTGACGTTTTCCTTATTTTAAACTTTTTATACAGAATTGCCACATGCTAAAAATAATAATAAATTAAAAATATTTTACAAAAAATGTGTAATTAGTTTATCTTAATAAAAATGTATTTTATATTAAAGAAAGTTAATTAAATTATTAATTTCATCTAAAAACTTATAAATAAAACATTTTTCGGGTTTATTTTGCGAGACTTTTTTTATTTTTTTATTTCTGTGTGAATATTTATTTTCTTTTATATGACGGTATAAAAATCTTATTCGGAAAAATGTATGATTTAGATAAAATCGTTTAACAATTTTCTTATCTAAATCTATTTCATAGAAATTTAACAAATTAGACATTCTTATCCTTACATTCTAGTGTATAGTTAATAAACGCAACAAAATGTTCGCTGTTATGTAATATGATCTTTTATTCGCGACCTGGTCAGTTTTCAAGAAAATATCGTATTCAATATGAGCAGACGTGTATTTAAAAATATCAGATATGTACTTTGTTTCAAAACAAAACACAAATTTTAAAGAAAATTTGGTTCAGCTCACGAACGGTCATTGCTAGACTTAAAAATTTTGGGAATTATCATAAAACAAAGCAAGGAAATATTTGAGAGGTTTAAAAAAACATGTTTTTGCTTTCCATACACAATAAGTCTTTCCAATGTACATACCTTGTCTCTATTCAACCATGAACGTTTTGAATTGATAGTAATATCACTTTTAAAGAAACAGTCTGAACAAAATATATACTCTTTTGGTCAATTTTTTTCGTTGGTTTTGCATCTTTCAAGCCACTGTTGGCGTTTACCCGGTAATATAGGGACTTTAAAAAGTCTTGCATTGAGATTTTTGTAGAAGTATTTAATATTTTCGCAGTTCGGAAAAATGCAGCTCATATTTATTATTTAATTAATTTTACAAATATTAATATAATTATGATTTTAAGTTAATAGAAACATTTTTATTATATTTTTTTTTTTAATTGAAATAATTTTTATAAATTGTTTACGTGAATTTCAAAGCATATATAGAAATTTCATTCATTATAAAATGGGAAAAATTAAAATGTACATTTTAACACTAATTTAACAAAAACAGTTTAAGCATGTGTTAGTGAAAAAGTACCTAACTCTAAATATAACAAAAATTTGCATTCTGAATTTTTTGAATTTTCAATAACAAAAATTGAAACTCTGTTTGTAAATTAAAATTCAACAACAAAAATTAAATGTCAATAAATAGAAAAAAATGTTTTTTTTCAGTTCAATAAAATTAAAAAATATATTGTGTGAAAATTGCGATGGATATATTTTCAAAAAATTTTTAAAATTTTTAAAAATTTTTAATGAATAGCTGAAATTTCACGCACGATTCTTAAAAGTGGTCAAAAAAGTAAGGTAATCTTTTGAGTGTTTTGACAAGTTTAAACTTTTCACAAGAGAGTTGAATTCACATGGAACTCTTAGATGTGAGAGAGTAATTTCCTATATGTGAGAATCGGACTACTTGTTATACTTATCACACAACCTTCTATTTTCTACAATATTTGAAATATTTTTTCTTGTACCACACGAATTTTCTTGTACCATATTAATTGTAGTTAGATATTGTCTATTTTCAATACCAAACAAAAACAAGTAACCGGGGTCGATTAAGACATGTCCGTCCCTCAGTCTGTCCGCCTGGCTTTCAATGTAAACCTTGTGCGCAAGGTACAGGCCGCAATTTTCAACATAATTTGATGAAATTTGGACCAAGCAAGGGCTTAATAAATACGTCAAATATACTAGTATCTCTCTAAAATTTGACACAAATATGTCTTACATAAGTATAAAAGACACTGCAGACTTTCTTAATGATCGGCCCTTATTTGACCCTAGTCCCCTTTCAAAAAATGTCTTAAACGTCTAAAATTCACTTGTAACCATTTGCATCGCAATGAAACTCAACAAAACTATTATTTAAAACTATATCCTTTTTCCAAATTTACCGAGGATCGGCCCATGTTTGACCTATATTCCTATATAATGCCTCATTTAGAAAATTTTGTTTTTTATCAATAAATTGCTTAAATACTTTGGAATTAAAGTAAAATTCAACATAAAAGTTTTTTTCTGAAATATAAAATTTTTAAAAATAAACTCATGGTGTAGGGTATTAATTGTCGGCCATGCCTGACTATACTTTCCTACTTGTTCGTTATAATTTCGAATAGTCGAATAATTTTTAAAATTTAGTCGACTATTCGAATAAAAAAAAATATTGTAAGTTTTTATTCGAATAATTTTAAGCACGAATAATTGACAACAATAGTAAATACCCAGGTGATTACAAAAAAGATGGGTATAAACTAAGCTGTACAAAATTTTTAAACACGTGGATTGTAAAGAGTAAAAATTTATTGTTTTATTATTAAATTATATAAAGTGGATGCTGCATCTGTAAATGTGATAAAAGTTATAGATATGTATGTGTTCTTTTGTAGACGTTTTTATTAAATTCCAATTACGTGCTATAAAACCCTTTAGACTTTTCCACCAGTTAGTATGTGGTATTTCTGGCATTTTTCTCATGTAGAACTTTTCATTTTTTAACCTTAAAACTACAGGCGTCACTGATATATTCAATCTCTACAATTTGTATTCAACGTAATGCATTTGGACGCATTTTTTTAAATTATTTTGCTTTTTTAATTGTATATTGTTAATTTTTATTATTATCAAAACAAATAAAATGTAAAAAAATATTTGAAAACATTTATAAAGTGAATGTCAATCTGTTAATGGAAAAATTAAATGTTAAAAAAAAACAATAGCTTCGTTCCTTTACTTGTCAAGTTTGCTGGTTTTTACCAGAAATTGTAAGAGAGAACAAATTTGAGCAATTAAAATTATTTTCTCTTTGCCAGAACTTGCAGGTTTTAGCCAGAACATTTTTTCCTGGCAAATAGAAAAAAATTGTCAAATAAATTATTTGTTTATAAAAATACATTGAAAACTAAAAATGTTTGATATTTTTTTATTTATTTTCATAAATAAGTATGTGTGATTGTAGTTTTTCAATTTTATTTTAATTTCAATAGAAATTTATATGGATAAACATCCATACAAATTTATTGAAAGAGAAATTTTGTTTTTTCTGTTCCCGTACTTTTTATAAGTACGAAGAGAAAATTAATTAATTCGCTTTAGCCAGAAAAGTTCTGGAACAAAGCTAATATATCTGGTATTTACTAGGCTTGTCATTCGAATAAAAATTATTCGATTAATCGAGAAAATTTTTTTGTTTTTCTTCGAACGAATAAAAAATTTCCAATTTAGAATAAAAAAATGTTATAATTAAAACAAATCTCTTACTACCTTTTGTAATTTATAATAATGTATATTTTGATTGTTAAAAGTAGAATGCATCATGTTTTAGAAGTGATTCTATGGATTTTTTAAATGCTTGTAATAAGTGAAATAGGTAGTTCCTAAAGCAAAACATACACAACACAACCGCTAATACAATGTGAGAAGGCTTTAAGAAGTTGTGAGTTGGTTGTACGACAACATTATTCTATTTTACTCTTCAAATTCTACAAACGTGTCGCAACATAAAAAGCTTGTCGTACAACATTATTCTATTTTACACTTCATTTTGTGATTGATAGGGGCTTTTCATAGGATCTAGGGTCATATGAGAACCTATTAATATGGAATTCGTGAGGGTCATCAAATCTTGTATAGAACTTGGTTTTTGCAGCTTTTTGTCGAGATATGAGTATATTAAACATAATTATGAATTTAAAAGCCCACAGGCTTCGTCTAGGATGCCATTAAAGATCATGTGCCAAATTTCATTGACTTATCTCCAAAATTGCGACCTGTAGTTTGATTACAAAGTTTAAAGGCCCTATTCGGAGGGTTTAGTCGTATGGGGGCTAGGTGAAATAATCAATTGGCTTCGTCCCTGGGACAATAAAATATCATTTTCTAAATTTCATTAAATTATCTTCAAAATTTCGACCTGTCTACATGGACGGACAGACGGACGGACATAGCTAAATCGACTCAGAAAATGATTCTGAGCCGATTGGTATACTTTAAGGTGGGTATAGGACAAATATTATTGTGCGTTACAAACATCAGCACAAACCCACAAAGGGTATAATTAAGCTGAAATGTGTGGTTTTATTTTTTAGAACTATTAAAATTTTTATTTATTATTTACAATTAAGTTGCAAGTATACGCACACGCATCCAATTTCATTAAAAAATTTGTTTTACAAAACAAAGTTCTATTAAGAGATTGTTTTCAAAATAGTAATAATGTTTGTGTGCCATATGCGAAACTTGGTTGTAAACAAAAGTTCGCATCGTAATTCCTTGCATAAAAATCTATATTCATACATATATAGGTACTGGTATTTTTAAGCGAGTTATGTACGTTAAGGGCATTTTCTGATGAGATATTTATATGGGCAACTTTGGTTATAGTATAAGGGAACCTTATAGGGGTGTTATGTCGTAAACAGATATTGCCCATTTTCACTACCAAACAAAAAATATTTGAGATTATTTGAGATTGAAGTAAGTTACTTACTTTTAAGTGCATTAATGTACGCAAACCATCTTAAGATTTTGGAGGTGTTTGGCAAGTTTTATTTATATTTTTCAAATTATTCGAATTAAAACTTGTATTCGTTATTCGTTCGAATAATCGAATAATTTGTAAAATTTATTCGACTACTCGAATAAAAAAAGCATTGAAATCTTTTATTCGAATAATTTTTAACACGAATAATTGACTAATTACTAGAGTATTCAACTATTCGGGGTTGTGTCTTATTCGGTTTATTCGACAAATAATTATTTGGGGTTTTAAGTTAGCCGGTTAATAATCGGATAATTCAAAATTATTCGGTTAATCGAATAAAATGCAAGAGGATTTTTTTTAATATTTTTTTTATATTTTTCTTCATATAACAAACAAAATTATAATTAAACCCTACACCACTTTTATGGGGAGGGTCAGAATCATTTTTCGAGTCGATTTAACTATGTCCGTCCGTCCATGTAAACTTTATAATCAAACTACAGGTCGCAATTTTAAAGATAATTCAATGAAATTTGGTGCATGAACTTTTATTGTCCCAGAGATAAAGCCTATTGAAAATTGTTAAGATTAGTCCATTATTTTACCTAGTTACCATACAACTGAACCCCCGAATAGCGCTAATAAACCTTGTAATCAAACTACAGTTCGCAATTTCTGAGATAATTCAATGAAATTTGATACATGATCTTTTATGATACCGTTCACATCGGTCCATTATTTCACCTAGCCCCTATACAATTGAACCCGCCGAATAGGGCTTTAAATTTCATAATTATGATTAATATACTCATATTTCGACAAAAAGCTGCAAAACAAAGTTATATACCACACTCGATGACCCGAATTTTATAATAATAGGTGCTCATATGACCCTGAAAAGCCCCCATCAAAATTTCATTTAAATGCCCACAATTTTATTCAACAATAAAGTATGTATATCTTAACTTAAGATTCTTAAGTATGTATATCTGAGGCAAGGTACAATTCAACTTAAATGCTTTATTATAACAAGTAAATCACATTTTATTTTTGTAAAATAATTTCTTAATTGTTTTCAATTCTACTTATTTTTCCTAAATATTAGAAATTATTTATTTTCATGTGAAATCCTCTTCTGTATAATGATATTAAGTTTGTTAAATTTATGTTTTTGAGATTTATCAACGAGTTCCAGAATTTATACGTTCCAATGAATTAGTGTATAACTATGTTTTGTAGAAGAACTTATTAGAAATTTTTTAGAAACACAACACTGTTCCTATAAACTGGATGTAGAAGTAAAGGCGATATCATTATTTTCAAGCTTTCTTTTTAGAAATTTTAAATGTTTCTGCAGAAAACCATTCTAGAAGTTTGTTAATCAGAACAACTTATTACAATGTTTCTGAAGTATTGTTATAAAAATCATCCCATAAATCTTCTTCATTTTCCTGGTTAATCGATATAATATATTCGGTTTATTCGTTATTTGAAATTAGAAATAGACGATTAATCGTTTGAATATCCTAGTAAATACTAACCTCAATTTACCAATACATTGCGTAAATACCGAGTAGAATACCATCTTTAAAGTGATATAAGCCATAAATTAATAAATATAAAAAATATTCTTGATTTGAAAACATTAAATACAACTACTGCATCCCTAACTTCTTCCTCAATTGCATCTTTAAACTATTGCTAGAGTCCGACCGAACTTAAAATTTCGTTCGGTACCGAACACCGAATCCGAACTTCGGTAAATTTGAGAGTTCGGCCGAACACGAACTATGTTCGGTTTTCAAAAGTTCGGTGAACACGAACTTTTTTCTTAAATGAAAAACGCATTTATGATTAAAAAGTAATAAATTTATAAGATTTGGAACCAAAATATTTTTTTTTAAATGGGTCTTTAATTATAATTGGGTCTATCCCAGAGAGTGATAAATTTCTAATAACAAACTATTTTTGTGGAATGCATATATCTTAATACCTTTATTTTTGGTTTTTAAACGATTCATTTACAGTGATATAATTCTCATAAGAGCACGCAGAGAAAAAACATGGCTGTGGTTAAAATTATGATTGTAGTCTAAACATATTATCGTTATTGTAACAATTTTAAAATATCATATTATAATTAAATACCGTCAAAATATTTCATCATGATATATTTGTATTTATCATAATATTGTTATACATGATCATATTATGATCCAAGGTGATCAAAATTTCGTTTTAAATATGTATCGAAATCAAAATGATATGTATCGAATTAGTAAAATTACAGTTTCTAAAAAAATAAAAAATATATATAATATATTTACAATACTTAACACAATTCGCAAATTTCAATTTGCCGATTTATATGAAATTTTGATTTATACAAAAATCTAAGTATAATTTCATAAAAATATTAGTATTTTTAGGCATGTTATGAACGTTAGTCATTTTCTAAAGCGAACCTTATTTTGAATACCAATCAGTCTACAATAATAGTTTAGGTCCTATTGTTCTTTTAAGAGACTGACTGACTGACAGACTGACGACATGTCTAGATCGTTTGAGAATAAGGACCTAGAAAATTTCAATAAAAATTGCGAATGAGATCAACGATTTATAGTCGAAACTAGATAATTTAAATTAAATGTTTCACTTTTCTTACCTTTTTAATCACTTTCTGGTTAACTGTTTTTTCAAATCAGCCGAAAAAACGAACAGTTAAAAGGCGTTTTGTACCTATGTATATCGGAAATTATTGTACAGACAGGATGTATGATAACTTATGTAAACGAATTTTCAGCATTTTTAAAACTTTTTGATGATGTAAAAATATGATAAATTAACATTTTATAAAAATTTCGCCGAACACCGAACATTGGCCGAACCTCACTTTTTACCGAACTCAGAACCCGTATACGAACGTTTGGTCAGACTACAAAAAAGTTTTTCAAAGCCATATATTCAGCAGTTATTGTTTGTGGTATACAAATTTGCTTCCCAACAGCTCTAAAATCACCAAATTTTTGTATATTTCTACTTTTTATACATTGAGCCTCTACGCGAGGAATCCTATACAAAACACATGTAATCTTTCATAATAAGTGTAAGCAGTAGCAATTGCTCTCTGCCTTACAAATCTGCTTCCAAGGAGACATCATTATTTGTTGGGTAGATACGAAAGTGAGCTTAAGAAATTTTATTCTCTCACATGGACAGGTACTTTGTGAATTCAATACGCTTGTATGAGTATTTTTATTTATTTTTTCATAAATTAACAAAAATATGGAAGCACAGAATGTATCCCAATACATCATACCCTATGACATTGCGAGTAAATTGCAATAAGTTTTAATGTAGAAGTTATATTTAACTGATGAATGTACTGCTCAATAAAAAATACATTGCCAAATTTAGTAACATTATTACATATGGGCATTTCCACCGAAAAGTCCACCGTGGCTCAAAAACTAAAAGTCATAAAAAATAAAATTTCAACTTCTATTATTATAGTAAAAGATTTAAATTTTATTATGTTAAAGAATTAAAGTTACAATAATATTTCAGGCACATTTTTCCACATTTAGTAGCATTTGCTTTTGATAGTTTTTATTATTTTAAACGCTAATATTTAAATGGACTTTTATCGGAAAACATTTGTTGAATTAATAGTTATCTTAAAACATACAAATATAAAAAGATAAAGATCCTTAAAAGGCAAATTTTCGGTTTTCTTTCATAGACTTTTAAATGTCACGTTCGTCACGTTGAAACAGGATTTATCACTTTAACTTTTTAGTTGGTATTCAGAAGTATTCAAAACTTTGAATCTAAATCAAGTTTAGTATATAGAACTCAATTTAAAAGAAAAGAAAAATAATTCTAAGCGGGGTTATTTTTTATAGAATTTCAAAGTCTGTCACGTCACGTCACATTACATAAATTTTCTCAAGTGCAACATTCGAATTGTGAAATATTGTTATTTAAAAAGATATTTATGCATAAAATTCAATTAGGTGATAGTTGTGATTTTTTAGTTGATAAGTGGAAGAAAGAGCACAGAAATTCAACAAATGATATTTTTAAGAAATGTATGGAAAAAAGTGATTTTCGGATATTGGCGTTATGACCGATTATTGTATTATCATCAGAAGGATCAGTAGTTGTACATTTGGAAGTTTCTTGTGTGTTTGTATTATCAGGATGGCGAAATTTTAGTTATATATGCAAGTTTATGGGTACATCAAATGTGGGCTTTGTATGGAAGCTATGCCTAATCATGGACTAATTTTTAAAAAAAAATTATGATGAACGATTTTTGTGTATGTCAAAATTATTTGTATTGAATTTTATTGTGATATAAGCACTTTTAAAAGCTTTATGTTAATTAATGTGAATTCTTATATTATTCTTATACGGGAGCTATTTTCAACTAAAATGTTATTAAATAGTCAAAATATTTCTCCGATTCCAAAAACTTTCAACAATGTCCGTCCAAAATATATCTATGGACTAATTAATTTGCAATAATATTGCAAATTTCATCATTGGAAATTTTGTCACATCACGTCATGTCACGTCACACATAACGGCTTGTACAAAAAAATCTGAAAACTATTTTTTTAGTTCTAAAAGCTGAAAAATAATCAATAAATATTCCAAATTACAATAAAAAAGGTTTTAACCAAATAGCCAGGTGAAACTCGCAGATTTTTACATTTTTGTCAAAAAAGAAATAAGCAACTTCTATTTCTGTCACATCACGTCACGCACTTTAACTACTTATATCTTAGAGCCATTAAGATCTTTCAATTTCTTCTTCCGACCAGTTATAGAGCTATTGAAGTCCTATATAAAAATACAAGAATTTTTAAAAAATATATATGTTTATATGTATTTTTCATCTCTTTAAAACGTACGACCGTCACGTTCGTCACGATGGAAATGCCCATATGTGTTGGAGTTACACAGAAATCGTGTGTGAATTTCACTTGGTGTTCAGGATTTTTTCGATCATCTTTGAGTTACTTTGAAGTCAGTCATACTACAAAAATAAAAAAAAATAATTTTTACACAAACATATTAGCCCAAACCGCGATCTGGTGTATTTTTGCAATTGTTAATATTTACTATTAATTGTGAACGATTTTTTCAACTTTTATTTACAACAATAATAAAATAATACTAGCTTTACGTGAAAAACTAGATGGCTGATATTTTCTACAAATAATCTTTATTAATAAGGGTATATTGCGTTTGTGCTAATGTTTGTAATGCACGCCCATGTAAACCTTGTAATCAATCTGTAGGTTGCAATTTTCAAGATAATTTGTTGAAATTTGGCAGATGATTCTATCGAACCATGGAAAAAAATTTTAAAAAAGTTAATCATTGGGACACTCTAATATATATTCCGAGTCCTTAATAAATTCTAAGGTACATATCCACGACTGACTGTTCGTCTGTCTGTTGGAAACACGATAGATTCGAAACAAGTTTGTTTGATTTGTATGGTCAATATCGGTTCAACAAATTCTCCTAGCCCCTATATAATCAACTATTCGGAAATAACTATATTGCAAGTTACTGTATAGCGATGAAATTCCACTTAGGCATGTTTTATTGGAACCGAAATGATTTTATCAAATTTCATCGTCATATTAAATACAAAAAGCCCAGTTACAATGAACATATTTTTCAGATGTAAGAAACTTACGTCCCTAAGAATTACAAGTTTGAATTTATATATGGCTGTGTATTTTTTTGTATGTTTGGATTCCAAACATACAAAAAAATACACAGCTGAATAAAACCAAATACATCTACACACAAACGTGTACATCTTATTCTATATACAGTGTTGTTGTTGCTTTTATAAAAATTTTTTGATGAAATTTTCAAAGATTGTCTCGGATTTTTGCTCATATCTCCGTTATTTACCGACCGATTTTGCTGATTTTAAATAGCGATCTTCTCGAAAGCATGTCTAATAGAATTATTAAAGATTCGGATCTCGCCGATATCTGGGGTGCTCTAAAAACTGATTTCAACAGACAGACAGACGGACATGTCTTAATCGACTCCGCTATCTATAAGGATCCAGAATATATATACTTTATAGGGTCGGAAAATTATATTATAGAAATTACAAACGGAATGACAAACTTATATATACCCTTCTCACGAAGGTGAAGGGTATAAAAAGTACTAAAAAGTTCCCTTTAATGGGTTCATTATTTTAAGGTTTTTCATAATGGAAAAAATCGGTTTACATTTCGACATGGCCTCCATATAAGCTTCGCTTTAGAAAATAACTAACGTAAATAACAGGCTTAAAAATACTAGTATTTTTATGAAATTATACTTAAATTTTTTATGAACCAAAATTTCATATAAATCGGCAAATTGAAATTTTCGAATTGTGTTAAGTATTGTTAGTATATTTTGAGTTCGGTCGGACTCTATTTAAAAGTTAAAATACATTTATTTTACAGATATAATTGTTAGATTTTAATAGAATTTTTACTTCACTATCTACACATTTTTCAAAAGGCTATAAATTTTGTCTTTAGGATCTTTTCTTTCAGTGTACAAGCAGTACACAGTTCAAGCAGTTTTAGCTTTGGCAATTTCGGCTCTACTTACTTAATTGCATGTTTCTAGCCAATAACAACACATTAGTGCTGCTACTCTGAATTTGCTTTTATAAATACGCAAGTGCAATTACAAAATTATATGTATGACTATGTTTTTTGTTGTTGGTTGATAATAAAGCGCGGGAGGTCTACATTACGCGATTTCGCATCAAAGCATTACGTGCTTTTTATATCTACTTCGCATTCTACGCTTCAAGTTATATTTAACGCTTTTTAAGTGTCAATTTCTTGTTTAATTCTTAAAAAACTTCGCTGTTACAGCTTTTACTTATTTGTTTTTTATTTTTTTAACTCATAAAATGTCAAAATCAGCTGACATGTTCGTGAGTCTCTTTTGACGCTTAGACTTGGTCCACACTAGGAAACTTTTGTTGAGAAACTTTTTCTTAATTCTCTTTTGAAGTTTCCTTAATGTCCACACATAGAAACTTTTGTTTCAGAAACTACGTATTAATTGCATTACTATAGAAATAAATATAGTAATGAAATTCGACAGAAATAAGTTTTATATGAGCCAAGTTCTCTTAAATAAATAAAGCATAGAGAGTTATTTTTAACATCTATAAATATATTTAACTTTTAAATTTATTTTATATATATATATATAATATATATATATATATATATATATATATTATATATATATATTATATATATATATATATTAATATATATATATATATATATATATATTATATATATATATATATATATATATATATATATATATATATATATATATATATATATATATATATATAACCTAAAATATTACAAAAATTAGAATGGGCAGTAAAAAGTAGTAGGCACTGATAAAGACAAGTTGTTGTTGTGCAGCATTAAACTGCTGCGTAAGTCTTTGCTGTGGAGAATTACACAGATCCCCACGACAATAACAATAGGTTTTTTTTGCACCAAATAAATGATTACTATCACCCATTGTTTTGCATTCTTCTGTATACACTTCTTCCACAGAATATTCTTCCCTCCATTTACCATTGTACAATACCTTAAAAATTTGAATACATTTCAAATTGTATTTCATCTGTTATTATTTTAATCTTACATGTCGCAAACGTTTTTGTTGAGCACATCCAACTGTTGTAGTTTGTTGTTCATAATCATTCTGCAGATGCCTTTTTGCAATAATTCGGGAACACATTGTAGAATATGGACAGTCGATGATGTATTTTGACGAGCCATCAAAATTTGAACAGGAAGGTGTAATAATTTGATCATATCCAATAGCTAAAATTTCTGTAGTTACAGCACAGTTGAAACATTTGATGCTAGTTCCTAGATCTATTAAGCATACATATAAATATCAAATGTATGTTTATTATTTCAATTAAAAATATGATACTAACCAATTGTATTAATAATGGTAAATGCAACAATAACTCCAGTTAAATCCATTCTCTATAAATTTGTTATTGAAAGATCGCCTTTTCAATTTAATTAAGTAAAAAATAATTTAATTAAGTAAAAAATAAATTATCCGCTCTATATGTAAGTTGGAGCTTCCAAATTGTAATCAATGAATGCCATCCGCTGCAGAAGCGATTTCAAAATTTAAAATGTGTGTATGCGTCTTGTACGAGTGTGATGGTGACGCATATTTTAAGATATTCTTATCCGGTTTGTCGTTCATATTTCACAAATGCTGGGTTTATTTTACCTCTTATGTAATGTATGTCTATAGGAATATATTTTTATATAATATTTTTTAAAACTAAAACCACACGCTCATTATCTACTCAGTTATTTAAATCAAGTGAAATGAATGTCAAGAAATTTATTTTATGATTATATCATGTTATTTCTCGAGTTCTTATAATTGTATGGCAATGTTTATTTCCAAAGGTTTATTAATTGTCAGAAATTTATTTGAATATATAACTTGGAAAAAACGTTTGAAGGTTTAACCACAAGTTCATTCTCATAACACAAAATTAAATAATGAGATTTCCGAGCATTTAAACTAATTTTTTTTTGAAATATTGCAACATACCGTTTAACAGCCCTAATGTTATTGTTGTAATCGTTTGTCTGTGTGCGAATGTTTTTCCTTATAAAAATATTCAATAATTAATTTAATTTTAAATATCTACAGTAGTTTTTAGACCTAAAATTAAAATCCACCAAAATCGAAAAAGATTTAGTTTCTAGTTTTACAAATTATTTTTGCAAATTCTGAAACAAAGCAACGACAACCGTCTTTATTTAATGGCGTTAAAGGAATATTTGTATACTCACATACTCACCCATGTATACAAATATTAAAAAGTGTGATGTAATGAGGATACTTTACACATTTGAGTATTTGCATTTTTTGTTTTTCGTCATTCACTTTAAAAAATATGTTCTAAAATAAAAAATGCAAATGTTTTCACTTGTGTATGTATGCTTAAAATAAAACCCACTTAATAATTTTGAAGATTCTAACTGTAATAGTTTTCCAGATTTATAATTTGTAGCAATTCGCTAATTTTTCGGGATTTTCTCAGATAAACTAAATTTTGTATTTAATTCATATAGGAGGTGCCAAGTCCCCATTGATAAAATTAATCCTCGAAAGTTGTTTATGAGTACTCAATTAGTAAATTTGCTTTGCTAGTTTAAGCGCCCAATAGAGGTGGTTTAAACTTGGGCAAGAAATGCAAAAGTTTAAACAGCTTATGCAAAAAATTAATACAATGTTTACTAAAATAAACATAAAAATTATTGATTTATCGATTAGTATAAATTATAGGAACTTCACATATATATTTTTTTAAATATATATTTAACAATTGTCTTAATTTGTTTTTATAAAACATGCATTGTTTTGACAACAAACAGTGACGTTTTTGTTGTTTTGTATGGTAACACTGCGAAGTTTAATCTTGTACTCAAAAACATCAAAGGGGATTAACATCAGAATCAATTTATTTTTATATTTACTAATCTTATTATTAATTGGTATTTGATTGGTATTAATTTTTTTCTTGATTTATTTCAGCTTTCCGAATTAGTAAACAGCCTATCAGAGCAAGGACTTTTACCACTACAAATGGCGTTAATGGCTAAAAATTTACCAATAGCCCAAACACTTGTGAAAAATGGATCAGCTAATATAAATGCTTATGACTCGGAGGTTTATTATTTGTTAGATGTTATCAACAATTTATAAAAGCAAATATTTATTTTAGGGTTCAACTATACTTATAGATGCAGTTAAAAGGGGAGATAAGTTTGCAGCAGACTTTTTGCTGGAACATAATTGTGAATTAGATTTAACCTCAAGGTAATATTATTTATTATAACCCATAAAAGACAAATGTTTTTATATTTCATATTTTCAAAATACAATATTAATTTGTGTAGTTATGTATGTACATTAGACTTCATTTTTAGAAATTATTAACTTTATGTTTTTAAAATACATAGGTTTTATTTGACTCCAACTAAATAGTAATTTAAATTCCGTAGTAATTTGGTTCCTACAAATTTAGGAAATTGTAGATGTCATTGCTATTAACACTCATACATACATGTATGTGCATATTGTTCATTTACACGCATTGAGCTATTTTGTATTCTTTCTTACGCGTACGAGTGCTCACAGTATAGTAGCATTCAAGTGTGAAATAAAAAAACACAAAAACTCTTTATTATTTTTTTATAGATTTTAACTAGATTTCAATTAAATTTTAAATGTAAAAATATCCTTTTTACCTTAATTATTAATGTTATAATTATTTTTTTCAACACTATTGGCCGTATCTGAATCGGAGGTACTGGTTTCTTAAATAAATTAAGAAACGATTAAAAATATTTTACAGAATGTTAAACTATAAAATTCTTTTATGAGATGATTTTGAACTGAAGAAGGTTTAAATTAGTATACTGATAACGATAATTAGTATACTGATAACGATAATCTACCGATCTTAGGGCCAAGTTTTGAGCAAAAATTTCAATATTGGACTACTTAAGCCGTCCTCGGAAGCCGTCATGGAATCTTGATGAATTGATAGAATAATGCTTAACTAAGTTAAATTAAACACAAAAAGTTCACTAAACTAAATTTGTTTGAAAATTCTAAATGTTGTACTTAGATTACTGTTTTGTAATTGATACTAATACAGAAATAGTACGAATTCTAATAAAAGGAAACAAAATTTATATTTTTTATTTCATTATACATTTTTTTTCTTTTTTTTGCAGAAATTTGCATTTATTTTGTGAAAAAATAATAAAAATAAAGATTGTATGTAAAATTTTTATAGTTCAAATTACTCCAACTGCAATATCCCTGCGGAGGTCTGAATTTTAAAAATGTTGATATTTGTTGAACTTTTAATATTATTAAATTATTAATTAAGTTGAACTTATTTTAGCATTATTCTGTTCATCAACATTTCTTTTCATTTCAGTCATTTTAAACTTCCGAGAATGATTTTTAACTGCCAAATATTGAAATATTGCTCGAAATTTTGGCCAAATAGTAAATAATAGTAAATAAGTATAAAACTTTTTTATCTAAAAATAAATTTTGGAGATATTTTATTATCAATTTGGGAAAAAATGTTCATTGTTTCTGTATCTTATTTACGAAATTTTTAAAGTGGCATCTCCGATTCAGCTGTCTAGTGCTATATGGCCAATAAAGTTTTGAAAAACAAACATTAACATAAAAGAATAAAGTAAAAAGTATATTTTTGTATTCAAAATGTAATTTATAATTAAAAAAATTTTAAGACGGAATTGAAAAATCCGATTTAATAAATCATTTTTATTTTTTGAAGAATATGAATTTTATATTACATTATCTTTAAAATTTGCCTTCTTTTTAATAACTAGAACTACATTAAAGAACACTTCAATAAGGGTTTGCTTTAGTATTGACCGATACTGTACATGTCTTTTGGTAAATTATACCGAAATGTATCCTACCTTTTACCTAATTTAATGATTAACAAAATACAAGAAATTTTAATTCAGTTTCATCGATTTTTAAAGAAATGATTCTGCTCATATACCAGCTTTACATAGAGTGTTTTGCTACCCTGTAATATATATAAATTAGAAGTTCACGATTTTTGAAGACATTTTCCATTAATGTTTACCGGAAGACACTGAAAATGTCTATAATGTCCAAACAAATAAACATACATACATTTAAAAATAATTTGTCTTACATTAAATTGCATTAATAAAACTAATTACATTGTATGATAATTTTTTACTTTTAAATCTTTTTACAAGATCAACCGCAGATACTGTTTTACACGTCTTATGTGCATATAATCCTAAAGAAACGGATGCCGAACTCTTTTCAGATATGATAGAAATTGGTAAAAGAATTATATCAATGAAACCAAATATTAACTTGCAAAATCGTCAAGGTCAAACCCCATTACATTTAGCTATAGCGTCTAACAACCATGATATGGTTGATATTTTACTAGGAGTATCTAATATTGATATAAATATTCGTACGAAGGATGAAAAATGCCCACTGGAATTAAGTCTCACGAAAATGACTGACAATGACATGGAATTGGCCAATAAATTAATTAAATTGGGTGCCAGACCGAATCCTTTGAAGTCGGAAACTCATGATAATCTTTTACAAGTCTTGGCTGAACGTGGTCTTGAAAACTCTGCAGTGTTCCTTGTTGATTATGCTAACTTAAATCATATAAACAGTCGTGGATTGACCGCTTTACACATAGCAGCCGAAAAAAATCTTCCAAAACTAACGGATAAATTGCTTAGGGCAGGTGCTTCTCCAAACATACAGTCGAGTGTCTCTGATTTGAAATCAGCATTGCACGTAGCAGTAGAATCAAATGCAGCTAATGTTATAGAGATATTTGCAAATTTCGTACTAGGGGACAATGGTAACTTACCCCAAAGTAAAGGTGGCCAGGAAGCTCCAAATTTTAATTGCAAAAACGCAAATGGTGATTCTCCATTAAGTCTTAGTTTACTCTTAAACCGAACGGATTTAGTGCCTATATTGATAAGAGGAGGAGCCGATGTTAATGCTCGCAATGGACAAGATATGACTTTGCTGCACCAGGCAATTTTAAATCATGATTCAGACACGGCGGTGTTTCTATTACAACAGGGAGCAGATATGAATGCATTAACAGGGGAACAAGAATCACCACTGCAATTGGCCATTCATTGTCATATGCCTCATGTAGTAGATGCTCTGTGTACCCGTGGTGTTGCACTAAGTGCGCCTAATAATAAGGGCGATGCGCCACTTTGGACTGCATTGGAACTGGAATATGACGATGTGGCTCATGTTTTAGTACGACACGGAGTCGATACTGATTGTTGGGGTCCTGGGCCTGATGGATGCCAGCAAACCTTGTTACATCGAGCAATAGATGAAAATAAAGAATCTGCAGCCATTTTCCTTATACGCAGTCAATGTGATCTTGATTCTCCACGTCAGCCTGGTGCAAATGGCGAGGGCGGAGACGAAGCCAAAGATAAGGCATCGCCTTTGCATTTATGTGCTCAGTGGGGTCTGACAAAAGTCTTACAGACCTTAATAGATCATGGTGCCAATGTAAATGCTTTAGATGCAGAAAATAAGACCCCCCTTCATGTTGCCATCGAAAATCAACACGAAGAAATCATAACTATTCTACTTTGCCATCCGGCGATTGATTTAAAAATTCGTGATAAAAATGGAAACACTCCGTTTGCGGCCGCTCTAACAATTCGAAACCATCGAGCCGCACAACGAATTCTAGATCGTTTGCCAAATGCTGCCGAACAAATGGACTCAAGAGGAAGAAACTTCTTGCATTTAGCCATCATGAGAGATGATCTCGAAAGCGTTCTTTTCCTTTTGGCTATTCAAGTTGATGTTAATTCACGAGTACACGATGCCAACCAATCGACGCCATTGCATTTGGCGGCAACGTCTCGTAATGAAATGATAACGAGAAATCTTATACTCGCTGAAGCTCGTATTAATGAACGTGATGCAGTCCAGAAAACACCATTACATATTGCCGCAGAACGTGGTAATTTACCTGCCGTTTCTGCGCTTCTTCAAAATGGCTCTGACTACGATGCTGTTGATGGAGAGGGTAACAACGCGTTACACATAGCTGTTCGTGGTGGTCATTTGGCTATCGTAAGAGAACTATTAACAGAATCGAGTATCAATGCCGAAGCCGTAAACCACAAAGGGCGTAACCCCCTGCACGAACTTTGTCGTACGGGTGAGGACAACAATGCTGCTGCTATATGTGACTTATTTATTGAATGCATGCCAAAATACCCACTCAATGCCCCAGACATGGATGGCAATACACCGCTGTTGTTAGCTTTTATGCGTGGACAAGCGCCACTATGTAAAGTGCTTGTGAAAAACGGGGCTTGTCTAGGCACCGAAAATCGCGAAGGCATAAGTATATTTAACTTTAAGTTGGCCACTGATCAATTGTTGCATAAACTTCTAGATCAGCTACCGCAGGAATCACCGTGGTCAGAATCTGATCTTTGTCAAGAATGTAACACTAAATTTTCTCTTACAATGCGCAAACATCACTGGTAAGTCCATATTATATACAGTGAATCAACTAAGTTTTTTGCCTACCTTTTTTTTAATAGAATTTGGTTTTTTGTTCATTTTCCGAGTACTTATATGTATTTAACAAAAACGTATAGCTTTATATAACAATGCATGGTTCAAACTGTTTTTATCATATTTTAATTATTATAAATAATGAGTTTTTTTAAGCGCAAGAAATAATGAACTATGATTATCTCGAGATTGACTGAAATATTTACTATTGACTTGTTACTAGTCTTATGTAAAAGCGCTCGGTAATTAGTTTCCAAATTAACGAAAGTGCGATTTCTAATTTAGACCTTGTTTGGAAAAAATACTAATTGATAATTAAATTGATTATCTCCACCATTCAAAAAATATTATCATTTACCAGATTTTTTGTCAGTTTAATTTACTCGAATATATTTATGTACTATGTATGTTGTGCTATGCATTAATGGGTTAACTTGAGCACGTTTTATACAGACAGACGAACATAGTTAAATCGACTCAAAAATGCTTAAGAACTCTTCAACAATATTCATAAGCTTATAGTATAAGTATAATGCTTATACCTTATTGGGTTTAAGATTAATATTTTTCAGTATTACACAAAGAATAACAAATCTAGTGGAGGATTTCAGAAATCAATATACGTTTAATATATTGTTTTGATAACAATAACAACCCAGCAAAAAATTTTGCATTGGTGCAAAGTGAATTTTAGTTTCATGACTTCTTTAATAACAGTGCCAATACAACTCATTCTAAATGTCTCCCTAAATTCTACCTATTCCGCTGTTTAAAAATGTCTTAAAACCCTTCAAAAATAAATTCAGATTGTTAACTTAAAATAGATTTATGAAGCAATAGACAAAATTTTGATCATTAATATTATTTTATATTTTTTTTTATATTATAATATATTCCTAAAAATATTTGAAATATCTTCAGAAAATACATACTAAACAAATAGCTTGAATCAATGAAACATCGTTTTCAAATCATCGAATTTGCATTGGTTCGATTAAAAAAACAGCGGAATATCTTTTATCAACAGCGATCTTGATGAATTGTATAAAAAATTAAACAATTACGCTTTCTCAATGTGCTTTTTTTTTTGTTCACGCGTTAACAACAAAAAGCGCACTTTTATGTAAAACTTATCAGTTTACAAATATAATCCCTAATAATAAGTTGTGTAGTGGTCAGAACATAGGACCAGCAACTGCAAGGGTCCGATTTAACACATAATTGACCCTTGTATACAAAACCACATATCTGCCAAAATTCATTCAGTTATCTGCAGAAGTTTTTGTGAAAAAAAAAACAAAAAAATTAAAAAGCTAAATTTTTTAGAGGTCTGATTTTTTTATAAATAACTTTTGTATGTACATATATTTATTACAACTATAATCGGCAAAGATGTAGTTAATTTAGGGATTCATAGGATGGTACGAGGTAGTTTGATTGTAATGTTTTTACATGCTATAAAAAATATTTTTTATACCATGGTTTTTTACTCTTTTTATTTCTTATACATAAATATCGTTTTAAAATACTGATCGTATTATAATTTTTTTTCTTTTCAGTCGTCATTGTGGACGTGTTGTTTGCTCAAAGTGTTCCAATAACGATGTACCTATATTGAAGTTCGGTATTAATAAGCCAGTGCGTGTTTGTGGCGTCTGTTTTGATGTGTTACAAGGTGTAAATGGAAATTTGCAATAATAGAAGAGAAACAAATATTTGCGTTATGTTTAAAGCCATATTTCTTTTACAATAAAACCCGTTTTTTACGCTACAGCACAATATAATATTAAGCTGATTGAATATTGCATTCCTTAGTTATCCATAAATATGTTATTTTAATATTAAAGTAATAAAATGTAATTTTATTTATGTTATTTAATGTATGATTTAATCGAAAGATAACAAAAAATATTACAATATTTAAAATGTTATATAATTTTAAGAAAACTAAACTACACTTTAAGTGGATGAAATATTAAATGTTTATATCAATAACCGAAGGAATACATACAATGAATATGTAATATAAATATTGAAGATATTTTGTTCGTATTTTTTGCGTACACATATACTATATATGTATATACGTTTGTTTCAATATTGGTTAGATGTGGTACATATTTGTAAATAATGCAATCTTATTATTTAAAGACAAATTCGATTTAAATTGTCTATGATGTTTAATATACAGTCACTTAAGTTTTTATCATTTCTGTTAACAAAACCAAATTTTAATGTGTTTATTATTACCACTATTAAACATGAACTAAATACGAAAAGAAAAATAAATTTTACAAAATAATTTTATGTGTTTAAATAGAAGTTCTTTTATTCACGCACATTTTGAATATACATACATACATACATATTATCACAATACTTTTAATTAATAATACAGTAAACTGTAAAAGGAGAGAAAAATTACAAAAGTCTTTCTAAAGAACACAATAGTTTCATATATTTAGTTTAAAAAAATAGATAAATAATAAGTTTTTCGTTTTAAATTCGAGTAAATGTTCCATCAGTATATACATCAATTTTACAATATAGAACTGAACGTCTCTTGTATCTAAAAGCACTTTCAAATTCACTAGTATATGTATGATAAGTTATAATAGTTTTATAAATAAAGCAAAGCACTTAATAACGCTATCACAGTCAGTGAATTCGTACTGAGTAGTAACTGTTTTGACGAATTGCACAAGTTTCCTCGGCAGTAACAAAGAGTTTTCAACGAAGCAGCCATAGTATTTTCTTTAATATCACCGCAGCCTTCTTCGTAGACTTCTTGAACCGAATGCTCCTGATGCCATCGACCGTTATTGAAGACCTTAAATTAAAAAAAAAAACTTTATACATACATACAAATGTATATCATCATGTCATTCATGCGCTGAACGAGTTACTCTCATGTAATTATTAGGGGAGCTTTTTAAATATAATTAAAGAAGTATGAGTAAATCCTCCTTATTACCTCCTTATTTTGAAAACAATTCACCTTATTTTACTAAATTCATTTTTGTATTTTAATTGTTTTTTAATAATAAAACAAATATTGTTAACAGAAAAATAAGAAAATGAAGAGAGAGAGAGAAAGATTGTTGCATATATCAAAATACAAGTTATAAGATTACAAAATTCTGTTTGCAGAAAAACAGATTTGCTACAAAAATATCACATACCAACAAAAAATTCGAAAAAATGACCAAAGTATTCTATAGGATTGAATCTCAATATTCCAAAAATAACTTCCTTAATAAACATGTGAATATATTTTAATACACGCATACGTATGTATGTATGAATTCATGAGTGTATGTATATTAAATCTGCCCCTAAAATTTTATTTACATTTCCAATTACTATTCATATCTCTCAAATTTCGTTAATAAGCGATTTAAAAAACGTATATTTCATATAAATACATATGAATAAAACTTTTGTTTCAGTTTGAAATACATATACATATGTACATATTTTTTTTGTTCTACACAAATAGGGGCAAATAATTATACACATACATACATATATGTTTATCTTATATTATGAGTCATTTTGAATAATATTTATTCTACATACTTGTTTTGTATCCTTTTGCGGGGCACACCCACGTGTAAATGTCTCTTGTTGCTGGCCATTTTGTAGATGTAGCGTTGATATTGTTTTAAGACACATCGTGGAGTAGGGACAATCTACTATATATTCATCTGATTCATCAAATTTTGAGCACATTGGTGTAATAATTGTAGCATTTTTTGAATAGGAGTAGATTTTTTCAACTGTCACAGCACATTTAAAACATTTTATAGCACTTGAGGAACCTTTAAGTAAATAAATTAAAAATATTTCGTATTAAACAAATTTTTTGTATAACTGCAAAAACTATTTTCAATAAATTGTTAATGGCAAATCGAGTAGGTTATTTTTTAATTTACAATATTTTTCAATCTATAATACAAAATCAGAGAAACCATCGTATGGCATCGATTTGTTAGAGCGTTTTTTACCCATTAAAGCATAATTTGGCATGATTTGACTTTTGTAGTGTATTTAAGGTATATTTTCAAGTTTTGATAGCATATTTTACGCTTTTAGTGCATATTTTTATCCTTATTTTTCATTTTTGTAATTTTCTAAATTTTTATGATAAACGCTAAATTGGGACGAACGACGAATATCGTTCGGTACGACTAATTCGTCCACAAAAATCGGTTGCCTAAATTCGTCGTTTGAAGCACAATCAAGATTTACTTACTGCGAATTGTTATTTTCATTTGGCTGCATTTTTACGCCACATTATATTTTACAAAAATTGAGGCAAATTGTTGTATATTTTTTTTGTTAATTTTTAAATAAATTTTTGTTTACATATTTCATGGGGTTTGCGTAACCAAAAATATTTTATAAAAAAATAAAAAAACTAGGAAATTGTATGAACATTTAAAACTTAAAAGAAAAATAGTCACTCTACATAAAAACATTCGTCTACGTATGAAATAGAAATAATCGTTACGTACGACTAATTTCGTATTTTCAAATATTTTAGTGAGTTCTATATTTGTCGACGAAAATTCGTTCCGAAAAAGTCGTCGTTCGTCTCAATTGTGCATATAGCATTATTCTTAAAAATAAAAAATAAAGTTTATTTTTTTGAACTTCTTTAAAATTTGTCTAACTATATCAAACGAAAAATCATTTTCGTTTGTAAAATTTAAGAACAGAAAAACCAGTAAGAAAGTATAGTCTATCGTGACCGACTATATGATACCCTACATCAGTTATGAACATAAAATGTGATTTCATAATAAAGCATGTTTTCGTTTTCTAAAACTGCAAGTTTCGACCCAGCGCTTCAGAATGCCGATCAGCATCTCTAAGGGTCTTGAGTCGGGAGATTTTGATGGACAATCAAATAATTTGGGTCCTATTACCCGATAACAACTCTTAGATCAACGTTTCCAAAGGTTTTGGTTCATTATCATGCTGAAAATCGCAATAAAATAAGTTGTTCTGTTCGGTGTACTCAATCGTATCATTCATTTTGTTGGCGAAAAACTTTCCAAAAGGAAAAACAATCCATCTTTTTTTGTGCTTCAACATCAGGACTAACCCTTCTCTTCAAAAAACGTGGCCACAGCCTTAAATTTTTTCACTCCATTCAATATTGGGCCTTTACTAAAAGGGTATATTGTAATATTTCCTTCAGCCTTTTGGCCTCGTATACTCTTTTTGAATTTAGGAAAGGAGAATGTGGACCCGTTTGTAAATAAAACTGTTTCTATTAGTCTTGAGTAATCTATTTCAATATTCTACCCAAAATTGTACAACATTTTTGAAAAAAATCGAATTTCTTTAAGTAAACTCTGTGCCATGTCACTGCGGGATTCATATGCGGTTACATTATCGTACATTAAAGACTTAAAAGAGCATGGAGGTCAAACAATTAAGGTTGTGGGCAAGATTTTTAGTGAGTAGAGTAAGTCCTGATGTTGAGAGGAGACCTGAAATCCAGGTCTCCTGGATTTCATAACTATTTTAGATTTTTAAGATTACACAATTGGAAAACTTTCAAGAAATTTAATACGTGACTTGGCGTTGGCTACTACTGTGGTCCATTTGGTGTTTGAAAGCGTCCAAAATTCCATTTTGAATGCTCCCACCATATCCTAAACACCCTAACAGTGCACATAGGTCTAAAGATACGCAATTTATGGCCAAAACTCAAATCGCGCAATTACTACACATTAGACCACGATAAAACAAAAGTAAAATATTTTTCATAAATTTAAAAAAATATGTTTCTAAAATGTTTGTATTATTCTTTTCCAACAGATTTTTTAGTAAAGAAAAGAATACACTAAACATTTTACTTATTTAAATTAATGATGATAATATAGATTTTACTTGCGAAACGTTAAAATTAGAAAAGTATGGCTAAAAAATAAAAATTGTTGGGAAATATTTGCAATCATTTTATTTTGCCATAACTTGCCCCATTAATAAAAAAATACGCATTATTTAAACACAGTTTTCGCTTAAAAAAATTTCTTTGGTTCGAATTTTTATACAGACTTAAGAATAAAACAAAGCGTTTAAAAGTGTTGAGAAAAATATAAAAAATCAATATGTTGGGAAATATATGCCATCAAAATTTTTTAATAAATTTATGTTGGGAAATATTTGCTACCAATTGATTATAATGTATCCTGCGCGTTTAGTTAAACTTTACGTTATAAAAAATTTGATCAGAATTTGTTTAATTAAGAATAAAACAGAAATGCCTAGTGTTGAGAAAAATATAGAATACCGATATTAGACAAATCTGTTATTACATAAGCTGCCCATTTAGTAAAAAATGTAAATTACATAAAACTATACGAATTTTTTAAGATTTGAATTCCAAATAAAACAAATTTGATTAAAGTGTTGAGACAAATATACAATCCATAAATTAAAACATAATATTGGGAAATATTTACAAAAAAATTATTTTGCAATAAGTTGTCCGTTTATTTAAAATTTGCATTTTTAAATACATATATTATTCTCTTCAGAAACTTTATTATTTAAATATTATTTTTTGGTTACAATTTTTATAGGGGGTTTAATTAAGAATATACCAAAATGGTTAGAAGTGTTGAGAAAAATATAAAAAATCTAAATTAGAGCAATTTGTTGGAAAACATTTGCCATTAATTAATTTTAACAAAACCTGCCCGCTTAATTACAAATGAGCTGCTTTAAAAAGCTTATTTTTGCTTAATTTTTTTGTAAATACTTTTAACGGGTCACAAGAGAGTTAAAAACTCAAAAATTTATGTAAACCTAACACAAATAATTATATAAAACTTTTATAATGTAAAAAAATTATTTTTATAGTTTTGGCCAAAAAACATTATAAGCCAGACCTATGTTCAGTGCTCTGTTAGCATTTAAACATAATCCTGTGAATGTTGATGGTTTGAGTCTCGGATAATAAATTTCGAAATTTAACTTCACACACATCATGAATTTTATAATTATAGTCCATCATTTGACCCTGCCCCTATTAAAGTCCCCTTCAAACTTACTTGTTATACTGGTAAATAGTTTATGTGTAAAATATGAATATCTTTGTAGGTATGTATCTGTGACACGTGCGAACTTACCAGTAAATATTATTTGTATATGCATCAGAATAAGAAATACTTTTGCTAATATATTTGTTGTGAATATTTGATTTGATTTCAACGTTATATGCACCATTATAGATTTTCAGTCTTTATATTTTTGATATTACTATATTACTAAAATGGGCTATTGTATTGGCAATTTCACGAATTGTGAAAGTATGTTACGGAACTATTTATGTTCTTTGTTTTTCATGGGGTTTTCCTCTTTTTAAGACTAAACTATATACATAGATATTACGATGAGTACACGTACAAACAATCTTCTATAACTCATTCTCATATAATTCAATTCATTCACTATAACAAAATGAATATCATGAGAACGATTTATAGGTATATTATATTCATATTAATGTCTTTATTTATATGTAGTGTAGAAACAATATAAACTGTACGTAAATGTACCGTTAAATATTTTAAATCTTTTTGATAGTATCCGTTAGAATAGAAATTTATAGTGACACTCATTCACCAGCTAGATTCATTTTAATGTTAACATAACACGTTCTATGGATAGAAAAACAACAAATGTAAAAACAAGAAAATAACACGAAACAAGAATATCTAAATAGTGAGAAACAAAGAAAAAAATAATCCAATAAACACCACTCAAAAAAAAAAATAAATTGAAAGAGGTCAATGCCAATTATTGATATTTTTCCGCTTTATATAGTAATTGTTTTGTCTTTGTTATTATTGATGTATATTCTTTTGTTTTAATTTTAAATAACTTTTATTTATTGATAACCCATTTCATGTAAATTATTTTCACATCATTCTCATGATAAACCGGAAAAGTTTTATTTACAAGATGAATAATAAACTAAATAATTTTTATTATCAACTTTTCAATTTTTTAACAATGAGTAACTAAACTGCTTCGATAAAGCTCCATTCAATTGTAAAGTAAAATATTAATCACAGAAACGTATATTTTCTCTTCCTAAGGAATTAATATTATTCAAAGAAAATTTACTAGATTATTATGTAGTGTCATACAACTGTCTAATTTAGTGCTTGTCGTTTTAAAAAACACATCACTGTTGTTTTCAAATTGCCACCACCTTGTTATGTGTATTCAAGGCGATTTCACATAAGGTGGAGTTCAAGGCGAATTCAGATAAGGTGGTGGCCAAAGTATATTAATTATAAGGTAGTGTTAAGGGAGCAGTTGATTTTTTTGCTAATACACTTTTAATTTTTTATATGTAGTTTGACAGTGTGCATCTTGAAGTGTAGACATATTGTCAAACTCCATATATAAAAAATAAAATGAATTCGCTCCGTATTTCTAAATTCCCCGACGACACTACCCAAGATACATTTATTATAAGGTACTGTCGTCGGCTGTCAAACTACATATAAAAAAATCAAAAGTGTATTAGCAAAAAACAATCAGCTGCTCTGTTAACACTACCTTATAATTAATATACCATGACCAGTGTACACTCAATAAGGTAGCCTCGTCCGTACAGCTGATCATCACGTGTTACAATCTTATCTGTCAAAAGTCTTGTTTGTTTACATTAAAAAAAATCGCAAAAATTTTAAAAATGTTTAAAAAGTAAAGAAAAATATGGTTTTATAAATTAACAACTCCACACGGATATAATGGTCAAAAATTACGATACTAGCTTGAGATAAGGCAGACCTGACTAGATACATTTTTGACAAATGATCTAACAAGTCTATCGTATCTAGATGAGTGCGTGGTTCAGGACAATCTTTTTATTATACCCCAACGGATACATTTTTGACAAATGGTATCTTTGATATAAAAAAGTATTATAGAATGCTGCTATGATATATGATACTGTCGTGTGCACCCTGTAGTTAGGTGAGGGTAGGTAGAAAATAAGAAGAAGATTAGTGAGAAGTTGGCAACGCGTCATTTGACGTTAAAAAAGAAAATGAAGGAAATAAACAAAAACAAAGATTATGAAAAGAAAGTAGATATTAGATTCAAACAGCTGAATAGATAAAAAAGACAGGAAGCCATGATGGTATCCGAGGTTTCTCGGACCCTAAAACGGAAAATGTCGGTCCTTTTTCTCGACGACAATCACCGAACAAGCAAGTGGCCAGCGTAAAGTAAAACTCAAAAACAAAAATTTCAAGAAAAGTTTTATTTGTTTGAATATATTAAATACAAATTCACCAGTAACAAGAAAAAGAAATACGATACAATTTTATTGCCACCTCTGGCAATAATATATATATATATATATATATATATATATATATATAATATATATATATATATATATATATATATATATATATATTATATATATATATATATATATATATATATATATATAAATAATATAAATTTTAGGCACACCGTTGATTAGCTCCGTATAAGACCGCTGGGCAAATATATAATATATTATATATATATATATATATATATATATATATATATATATATATATATATATATATATATATATATATATATATATTATATATATATATATACAAATTTTAGGCACACCGTTGATTAGCACCGTATAAGACCGCTGGCCAAAATTTCCGCCAAGCGTGCGCGTCAGGGTTGAGCTCAGGCCTAGGTTTTCTAAAGACTTCGCGGCAGATTTTGCACAAGTGGCTCATTTTTAAAATATAAAAAAAAAAAAGTTTATTAGAAATAATTATTTAAAAGAGCTATCAATTTTGCAATACTTACCTGAATTACCCGAACCTGGACAGAATACGGACGACCGAAACCCACTGCTACACCTGCCAACACTATTGTCGTAGGACCTGCAAAGAGAAGGAGGAAGAGAAAATAAATATTCTAAAATAGCTAAAATCTAAAACCTACTTAAAATCCACTTAGAAGCTAAAATCTATTTGGAAATCTACTTAGAAGCTAATATATAAATCCTACTTAAAATCCACTTAGAAGCTAAAATCTACTTGGAAATCTACTTAGAAGCTAATATATAAATCCTACTTAAAATCTACTTAGAAGCTAAAATCTAAAATCTACTTAAAAATCTACTTAGAAGCTAAAATCTAAAAGAAAATTTGTGATTAAAACTAAAGTCTAAAATATAGAAACTAAAAGATAAAATACTAAACCAAAAGCTAAAACAAGAAACTTAAAATAAAATAAAAATTTGGTTAAATCTTAAAAGCTAAATGTGGAAATCTTAAAGAAAAAACTATATGTTAATATCTAAAAAAAAACTAATTGTAAAAACTTAAAGTTAAATTTTTCTAAAATTTAAAAAATTAAATTTGATTAAAAACTTGAAACTAAATTTTGCTCTAAACCTAAAATTTGCTAAAAACTTAAACTTATAAATAAAATATTACTTTTGTTAAATTTTTTTTATTAATAAACAAATTTTTATAATGTTTAAATGAAATTTTAAAAGTTAGTCATCATTAATATGATTGGTTAATTTCTAATAATCGGCGGTAAGTAGGAAGTGGACGTCAAGGCGAGGATGAATCCTCGAGAGGGAGGGCCGTATTGTGTATAGGTATGACCGTAGGGAGATGCAGGACTACTTTTGGCCCCTTTATCTAATTATACCCCAAATGCTGGTATGAATTTTGTGTTAGTGTGTGTTAATGGTACAGGTTGCCGGCAAGAACCACCCCACCCGGCGAGCTTTAGCCGCGCAATACGCGGGCATACCAGCGCCGCTAGCAATCTGGCCACTTGATTTATTTCGTTTTCTGTTTGTTATTGTTTATCCAAACAAATAAAACAACACACCACTACAATACATCTAATACCAGACGGTCATATATGATAGTAAAATTCTTCCTGTTCCCCACGTACAAATCCGCGGACCAAAATTGTCACCCCCCCCCTCTTCCCAGATCACCAATTCACCTAGTTATCCCTTCTCAATCCAATCCCAAAACCCACTCCCATATCCCCCACTTGTAAGGTTAAGGTGGTTGGAAGCAGTACCGAGAACCTGAATGGCTAGTTAGTGGTTAAAGAGGACTAGTCGTTAACAGCTCCCCTCCGATGCCAGGGTAGGGATCGGTTGTAATGCTTAGCCTAGCCCACGTACGCCGTCCCTACGACTTCTGTAGAAGTTGTCAAGATGAATAGGAGGAGAAATCCATTGAACATCTTCTCTGTCAATGCCCTGCGCTAGCAAACACACGATTCGAATATTTAGAGAAGCGATTATTCGATGATTTGTCTGAACTATCCAGGTTAACACTGGATAATATTAATGTCTTCGTCAGACACAGTAACTGGTTTTAGGACCACTGAGCCATACTCAATCAGGGCAATTATCTGTCCACAAGGACATACCCTTCTATTTTCTCTTAAATCTATATATCAACTCTTCACTCTTCTCATCATTTCATTTTATACCTACTCCTCCCTACCTCTTCTCGATCTTAAAACTCCTACTCTTTTTCTTTTATCTTATATTATCTTTACAGGTATCACAAAGGGACCAATAGGACCCAAGTGTGCGTCTTTGCAGCCTGAATCACCTGACCTAACCTATGGTTTTAAAAGAGTTTTCAAATTCAATCATGATTAAATGTCTTTGTTGTCCGTCTCTTTTGATAAAATAAGAAAATCTTTTGTTCCGTCATACGGAACAAAATTTTTTTCACGTCTGATTAATTTTTACAGAAAGCACGTTATATTCGCAAAATTAATATTCCTAATGTTTAATTAATTTAATATATTTGTATAAATAGTTAAAAATTAAAATATTTTCTAAAAACTAAGGCGAATTCAGATGTGGTGGCAGTTCTGCAACAACAACATTTCCCATGTGTTTTGTTTTTGCTTTTGGTTTTCGTAAATGTCAAAAACCATAAGTACGGCGAATTCTTTTGATGAAAAATTTTTGTGAAATGTTTATCAAGGCGAATTCATATAAGGTGGTGTTATTCAATCAGCTAATAATTTTTTTCTTAATTCGCCTGGTTTACGTAGCTGTCAAAGTTTGTTATTGTTTACATTTTTATATATAACAATGTCCGTTAAACGGAAAAAACTTCGTTAATATTTTGAATTATTTTTGTAAAAAATCTGAAAATACCAAGCATCTCGTAAACAAACATCAATTTATTTAAATAATGGCAGATTGTTGCAGAACTGCCACGACCAAGGCGAGTTTATATAAGGTAGTAGCATTTCTGCGACAACATCAAGGCGAATTCAGATAAGGTGGTGGCAGTTCTGCAATAACAACATTTCCCATGTATTTTGTTTTTGCTTTTGGTTTTCGTAAATGTCAAAAACCATAAGTACACGAATTCATTTGATGAAAAATTTTTTTATTATATTAAAAAATAAAGTTATTAAAATTTGTGAGAAAAATATATTCTGAATTGAATAATGTTTGTTTCAAACGAAAAATTCGACATATTCATGAAAATATTATATTACGAATAAATATAATATAGCAGCCGCCGGACGGGTAAATACTTCATATGAGTTTTGTTATATAAAGCGTTCCGGAACAGGCTTTTTTAATTAATCTCTTTATATACATAGTATATATATAAAACAATATGGTTTAATTTGTTAACATTTAATAGATTTCAAAATTAAGCCATAACGTAGAAGTCAGCTGCCGCGATCTGGGTAAATACTTCATATGCGATTCTTAAGTGTTCCGAAGAGTTTTTTTTAGTTAATCGCGTTATCTACACAATTTTAATATAAAATATAGAACAATATTGTGTAATATGTTAACATTTAGTAGAAAAAATTTTTTTCTTTAATAACATATTTACATACATACCAATTATGCCATTATTTAAATAATATGATATTTGTTTACGAAATGCTGGGTATTTTCAGATTTTTTACATAAATAATACAAAATTTTAACGATGTTTTTCTCCGTTTAAAGCCGACTTGACACGATCACACAAGTAATATGATATGTCAAAATTTTGTTTAGAAGTGTACGGATGGGATCGTCTAAACACAATATGTAATGAAACCATCACACATTGAGAGAGAATAGACGGAAAATTTGACAGTCGTATGGCTCTGTTCATTTTTTGAAATGATTCAAAAAACAATCAGGTCGCATTAGATCAGGGATGTATTTTTATGTAAACACATATAAAAAAAGTGAAACAGCTGTTTCCATCTTACTTTTTTATTGTTTAATATCAATCGTGTAAACACGAAAAATATAAATCAAACGACTTTTATTCTCTTTTTTGTCATACGGATGGAATTTATTTTACTTTTTCATTAGACTTGTCGTACGTAAAGTGTGATCGTGTGAAGTGCCCTTAACTGACATTTTTAAATATAAAAATGTAAACAATAACAAACTTTGACAGTTACGTAAATCTGATTGAATAACATATATCAAAACCCGTATGGCCAATATTGAAACACTCCGCCGAAGTAGAATCCATTCGCAACAAATATTCATTCAGTTGTAATATAGTTTTTTAATGAATACGTACGTACATATGTAACTTTTTATGTTCTTTTTTCACAAAAATAAGTTTTACTTGACTTCAGGCACTCACTTAAATTTTGCAATTTAATCTGCCGGAATAGAATTTTTCGTTTAAAACAAACATTATTCAGTTCAGAATATAATTTTATCGCAGTTTTTATATGTTTATTTTTATTGTTTAATGAATTTACAATTGTAAATGTAATACGAAAAGTTGAGATTTTCCTGGTCCTGTGAATTGCAATTTGTCGGTGTTTTTTTGTATATATTGTAAATAAGGATACTTTTCGTGTGTAAAGGGGATTTGTCTGACGGATCAGATAAATACCTTAGATTTATTGAATTTTCTTTATTTTACGCATGACCGATATGGCGAGTATGGGAAGCTTCTCAAACTTGATGGCGGTAAAGTTTCAAAGGTGCAGAGGCAGAAGAGATATGAATGGAAATGAACTCAAATGGAGATGACTGAATCTAATTCTGTACCTGTTGAATCTGCATTCAATTCTGCATTACAATAGAATCTAGGAAAGACCAGAAAGCAAAACAGTGAAGACTACAAAATTACAATGAGAGGATAAGGATATATTCTTGTATCCTGTTGGTCATTTGACACTTTTCAAGCGGATACTGTTAATAATAGGAGAATAAAGAACGGGCTTGTTGTGTGAGCGAGGGTTCACTAGTTAAAAGGTCGCTTTTACGATGTTAAATAATTGGTACATTACCATGTGGTACTTTTACTTGTTCATCCGGCTTAGCTTTACGGTGCGTAGGCCTTTATGGACATGTACCATGTGCGACAACACAACAACAAGATAAAAAAACGAGTACCACTGAAGATGTACGATTACAGTACGGAAATGGACAGAATTCGATGGTCTAGTGTCAAGG
>NC_060952.1:68466888-68469943 GCF_022045245.1 Lucilia cuprina
CCTTGACACTAGACCATCGAATTCTGTCCATTTCCGTACTGTAATCGTACATCTTCAGTGGTACTCGTTTTTTTATCTTGTTGTTGTGTTGTCGCACATGGTACATGTTCATAAAGAGCCTACGCACAGTAAAGCTAAGCAGGATGAACAAGTAAAAGTACCACATGGTAATGTACCAATTATTTAACATCGTAAAAGCGACCTTTTAACTAGTAAACCCTTTAATTTTGAAGAGCCTGTTGAAGAGATTCGTCATAGACAGTTTTCAAAGCCATGCCCTAAGCCCATGATAAACAATGATTCCATGAATTGTAACATAAGTGGTCATACTTTTAAAGAGTGTACTTCGGCCCAGAGGTCATTGTTTTGTTTTCGTTGTGGAACCCCTGGAGTAATTACACCTCAATGTATTAAATGTAAACAGGGAAACCGACACACGAGCGCGATGGGTGGGGAGTCGCGTTCGACCCAAACCATAGATTAGACGCACAATTTGATAGACGTGTTGGAACTTCTGAAAAGAGCACCAACACAAATACCATGCCCAATTATGACCCCACTATAAGACCCAATCAGGACAAACTTAGTAATTCCAATGAAACTTCTACAATGTGTACCAACACACCCTATTATGACACCATTATAAAAAATAATCAGGACAAAAGTAATATTTTACATAAACCATATCATGTACGTTTGAAGAACTATTTGGCGGTAAGGAAGAGAATTTTTGATAGTGAAATTTCCCAGAAACCGATAGCATCTAATAGAATTTTGAAAACTCGAGAGAGGTATAAAAATCGACGTTTGCGGAGATTAACCATATCCAGTGCATGTTTTTCAGATAGTTTCAAGTCCGATCCCACACCTTTTCGAAAACTTTTAGTGAATGGTCAAGAAGTAGTCGCATTATTTGACAGCGGTGCGACGATAACCTGCTTAGGGAAAAATTGTGAGGATTTAGTAACGAAGTTGAACTTGAAAGTATATCCAGTTTATAATTGCACAGTCGGGACGGCAAATGGGAATCGCGTATCATGTACAGGTAGAGTTAAGGTAGATATTTGTTATGACAATCAGAATCACACCATTGATGTTTATTTAGTCCCAAATTTGGATAACGAGATGTATTGCGGAGTAGATTTCTGGAAGATTTTTGGAGTAGCTCCAGAGCTTATTAGTAGTATAAATATTAATTTAGAGTTATCTGATCAAAGCACCCACAATTTAAACCCGTACCTTAGAGGAAGTGAAGGCCCATTTTTTAGATTTTGAGAAACACGGACTCGGTAGGACGTGGATCGAGGAACATAGTTGGCTGTGCAATGCAACATAGTTGGCTGTGCAATGCAGCCCAAACGGTTGATGGATAAAGTGATCCCGGCAGACCTTAGGCAGAAGGTTTTTGTGTACCTCGATGACCTGTTGGTCGTCTCACCGGACTTCGATTCCCATATGTCTCTGTTAAGAAAAGTTGGTGATCTATTGTCATACGCAAATTTGACTATTAATTTAAAAAAGTCCAAGTTCTGTAGGAAAGAATTGCGGTACCTTGGATACATCGTCGGAGAAGGGAAATTGAAAGTAGACCCCGATAAAATTGAGGGAATAACCAAAATACCCATTCCAAAATGTGCCCGAGATGTACGCCGATTTCTTGGTCTTACTTCATGGTTTAGGATTTCATTAAGGATTATGCCACTCTTACAGCTCCAATCACCCGAACTCTTCGGAAATCTCAAAAGTTTTGTTTCGATGAAGATGCTATTGATGCTTTTAATAAATTGAAGATTTCGTTAACTACTAGTCCCGTCCTCATACACCCTGTATTTGATAAAAGATTCTATGTGCAATGTGATGCATCAAATCTAGGTATTGGTGCCGTACTGTATCAACTAGACGCTGAAGGTTTAGAACGTCCTATTGCCTTCCATTCGGCTCAGTTAACGAGTGCGCAACGTAACTATAGCGTTACTGAGCGCGAATACCTGGCAGTAATTAGTGCAATTCAGAAATTCCGTCCTTTTATTGAGTTCATGCCTTTCACGGTTTTGACCGATCATAGTGCGTTAAAATGGTTGATGAATCAAAAAGATTTAACCGGCAGACTAGCTCGCTGGAGCCTCAAACTCCAAAGCGATATAGTCCATGAAAACTTTATATGGAATCTTTGGGTTCCATATAACCTCACCAACTCGTTAATAGCCAATGCACATGAACCCACCGTCAAGTCGCATTGTGGCATTGTCAAAATCATAGCTATGTTGAGACAGTATTTTTATTTTCCTGAAATGGCAACTCAACGGCCCCTAATAAGGTTCTACGTCCGGAAATGGGATCGGAAACTGTAACTCTCCGACCCTGGTAGAAAATCTTCATTGATTTTATAGGACCTTTTCCTAGATCTAAGCTCGGGAACGTATATATATTTATCGCCTTGGATCATTTTTCCAAGTTTGTAATTACTAAGGCAATGAGAAAGGCAACCTCAAATGCAGGGTAGTGAAACGAGTAGGGAAGAGTCTTTACGTTTACCTACCATCGACTTCCCGATCCAGCAACTCTGTGTTCCTGATCGGGTTTGTTGTGTCAATGTTTTGTATATACCAAAGGTCGACTTTTTTTAAATACCATGATTGTTTTATTTAATGACAGTGTGGTAACCTTAGTCAGTTGCGAAAATAGATTTGCAAGTCATATAATTTGACAGATGAAGGAGGGAGAAAAAAGTTTTTTTGTGAAGAGACGTCGACGAGAACAGAACAGAAAATATTACGAAAAAGACGGAAAATAAGTTGTAAAAGAAGGTGAACACGTGATTAAGGAATAACTGTTTCTGTCGTAAAATATTTTTGGCGTGGAAAGTTAACCCCAGCATAGTACTGCGATATTATATTAAACATATTTATATATTAAACATCTTGCTGCGACTACATATTGCTCTAGACGGAGTATAATTAAACATTCGGTGGCGTTCCCGGCACTTGTTGATGCTGCTAACCACCTGTGGATGCTCCTAGCAACCGTGGAGGCTCCAGACAACTTGTTGGTACCC
>NC_060952.1:68470043-68504928 GCF_022045245.1 Lucilia cuprina
GGGTACCAACAAGTTGTCTGGAGCCTCCACGGTTGCTAGGAGCATCCACAGGTGGTTAGCAGCATCAACAAGTGCCGGGAACGCCACCGAATGTTTAATTATACTCCGCCTAGAGCAATATGTAGTCGCAGCAAGATGTTTAATATATAAATATGTTTAATATAATATCGCAGTACTATGGTGGGGTTAACTTTCCACGCCAAAAATATTTTACGACAGAAACAGTTATACCTTAATCACGTGTTCACCTTCTTTTACAACTTATTTTCCGTATTTTTCCTAATATTTTCTGTTCTGTTCTCGTCGACGTCTCTTCACAAAAAAAAAAACTAAAACGTGTCCTCTTGATTTCTTTCCCTTTTTCTCCCTCCTTCATCTGTCAAACTATATGACTTGCCAATCTATTTTCGCAACCGACTAAGGTTACCACACTGTCATTAAATAAAACAATCATGGTATTTAAAAAAAAGTCGACCTTT
Organism: Lucilia cuprina; assembly: GCF_022045245.1. Classification (NCBI taxonomy): domain Eukaryota; kingdom Metazoa; phylum Arthropoda; class Insecta; order Diptera; family Calliphoridae; genus Lucilia; species Lucilia cuprina. The sequence continues at coordinate 68,470,523 of NC_060952.1, forward strand.
GGTATATACAAAACATTGACACAACAGGCTATACCTTTGGGAGAAAATTCGTGATGTGCACGTAATTGGTATTAAATCAATTAAGGCAATTTGTGTATCCCTGTATAGGGTCACCTTCGATTCTGTTGGGAATGCTAATAATGCTATTCGCAACAATGCTCTAGCTGGGAAGAAGCTTACCCTATTTATACCACGTACTTATCTTGAAACTTGGAAACTTGAAAATTGGCTGACATGATCAACAAATCTAACTTTAAACGCTTGAATGATTTAAGTCCTACATGCAAACTTAACCTTAGTGGACCAATGGGTACTGTACTTGATCTAACCTTTACTAACACTGACTGCACAACTAGATGGAAGATCGCACCTATGCTTCCTGCAGGCAGTCATCATTACCCTATTCTTTCTGATATTATGCGAGTTTATCCTAAGGTTAAAACATTTCTGGCTAAAAGGAAATTAATATCTGCGCTCAGCGAGGTGAATTTCAATCCCGATATAAATGAGATTCAATCAGTTTTTGCAAATGAGATTAAACATGCCTCTTATGAATTGAAGGACAAGATAACACCCAAGGCTTGGTAGAATAATGATTTGGTAAAATTATTTCAGCTTGCAGCTCGCAAAAATTCGAAAAATTCCCAACAGTGGACAACTTTAATGAAGCGGTGACTGCAATATCGGTCTAGAAGGAGGCCATTATTACGACAAAAAGAAAATCCTATGAAACACAAATTCGGAAACTGAATGAGCATCCCAATTCAAGGGAGGCCTGCCGGTTCGTTGGCAATGTTAATGGTGGCAACACACGTATCTCATCCCCTTGGAATAGTGACATCAATCAATTTTACTTACAATTTCTAAAGGCGCAAGTTTCGGTTCGAGACTCACCCATGAGATACCAAACGTCAATATTACTCGTGCATTAGATGATGGTAACCCTACTTTCACTTTTGATGAATTACAACATGTTCTACACAACAAAACCTGAAAATCAGCTGAAGGAGTTGACAATATTACCTATGATATGATCCAGATTTTGCTAAATGTTCCTTATTAACAGCTTTAAATGATGCCTTTTTGGAATCAAATGTTAGTAAAGAGTGGAGCACAATCAACATGTCGAACTATGAGAACTTCTGTCCAATTACTCTGATATCAGTTTTACTTAAGATTGTCAACATGATGATTAAGGAGAGGATAAATAAATTTATTAACGACAACTCCATTATTCCTGAGGGAAGTTTTGCCCACAGGAAAGGAAGATCATCGTCCATGTGTTTAAATGATTTTTTGCATAATGTCGCGAAACTGAAGCATAAAGGTTCTAAGGTCATAATTCTGGTTCTTAATATAAGCAATGCTTATAACTGTGTGAGCATCTCTATTTTGATGAACATATTTATGTGGAATGTTTAAAAAAGTTTCTTTCGAAACGTACTCTAATATTGGGCAACAATAGTAATACGGCTGATGATAGGCTTCCACAGGAAAGTTGTTTATCTCCAATGTTTTTTAACTTATACACAGGAAAATTACATGAAATTCAGGATAACAACATCTTACTGTATCAATTTGCGGTTGACTTTACAATCGTATAATTTGATAGAGATTTTGAGTTGGCTGTTGAGAATTTGAAGTCTAAAATTCTGAAAATTCTTGAATCTCTCTTTCAATTCAGACAAGACGAGAGCTATGTACCTTGCTAAGAGAAGTATAAAGAAAATACAGATAAGGATTGATAACAGCGAAATTGAACAGGTTAAGAACGTTAAATTGCTTGGCATAAATATCAATGCGTCACTAACTGTTGGTGATCGAGTGCTATCTGAATCGAAAAGTGGTATTGGTTTATGGAGTAAACTAACCACCATTAAAAGTGCTCTATCGCCTAAGGTTGCTATAAATTTTGTACAAGAGCTTTATTCGGTCGAAGGTCGACTACTCCAGAACTACAGCTTCCATCAACCGCAAAATAACATTCCAAAATAAAATTTTCAGAAGATGTCTTGGACTGGAAGGATCTGATCAAGTTAACACGGGCTATAAATATGAGAGAAATAACGGTTTTACTGTTTATACAGATCTACTCCCTGATCGAAAGGATAAGACACCGATAGGACAGAGCAGGGCTTTGGCCAACTACAAATTACACGAATATGCGAACAATGGATTCGGAATATATGCTACGGATGCCTCCATTGGCGATACAGCAACAGGTTGTGGAGTTTTCGTAGTCGGCTCAGGGAGCAAGTTTAATTTCAAAATTGATCATCCAACTTCCAGTCTATTTGGTGAATAATGGCCCATCATCAAGGCCACCGAATAGGCAATAGAAAATGACGTCGGGAAGTTGCAATCTTCGCGGAAAGTATGTCTGCATGTCAACTATTAAATTCTAGTTCAAATGATAATTACTGTGCTGCTATTTTTCTCAACAAATTGAATCAATCCTCTATCGAGCAATTCCTCCTGATCTGGATCCCAAGTCATGTGGGCATAAGAATAAATGAAACTGCGGATGAGATAGACACTGGTGCTGTAATATCTGTTGGTCTCACGCCTCAGGAGGCATTACGGGAAATCCGAAACACATTGCGTTATAAATGGGACGAAAAATATATGAACTTGTCAAATGCAACTGGCAAACTTGTCAAATGCAACTGGCAAACAAACAGATGGGGGACACCAATCACATGAAATGTGATTGGTTTGAAATTTACAAACTTTTGCATAATTTCATGGATGAAGCCAAAATTGAGCTATGATTTTCTTACAGTGTGACAACCTGGCAATTTGAGTGTTAACTCGCCAACCACTGAACACTAAGAAGTGAAACGCTGTAATTTTTTTACAACAAAAACGTTGCGCTCTTCTCACAGACGAGTTCTTTGCAATTCCAACACATATGTAAGAATCATACTCTCTCTCCAAACTTCATAACTTTGTCGCGAAAATACGTTGCTTATAGCACTTTCACTATGGGGCATAGTTTAACAGGGGTTTAAATGCCGCGTCCAATGATGTATTAATCATAAATAACCGTCTACTCATAATAATCCAAAATATATAAAATTGTTAGGTTTTTTACTAATAAAAATAAAATGTATTTACAATTTTGTAAACTTCACAAAGCCACTAGACTTCGCTTCAAAAAATCTTTCAAATGATACCACATTTAGTATATTTGTTTAAGAAATACTGTAAAAGTAAAAGAAAATTTAAGATGAAAAATTGTGTCTCCCATACGATATTTTCTTGAAAACTGTTTAGCTCACGAATGGACGACACTTAACAGAAAATATTTAGGCTATCATCGTATTACATAACAGCGAATATTTTGAGGGTGGTAACTCAAGCACCATTTTTTGTAAGTCGGTCTAATGTATATAGTAAGGGCCTTATGCAAAAACGATTATAAAAGTTAACAACGGTTTACTGCACACTTTTTCCATATAAAAACAGGATTTAACAACCATTGTTAACTTGAAAATCGTTTTTGCATAAGGCAGTACATATGTATTATTATATTACAATTAAATAAATTCCTCGCATTCTTAAAATATAATAATCCAAACATATGAATATGTATGTAAGAATTAAAATTAAATACTAAACAAAAAACAATAAAAAATAATTCGGTCTAGTTTGACGATAGAAGAGGGAAATCATAAAAATTATTGTCAAGTTATTGCAGTGTACTAAAATATTTTTATTTAGCTGGACAAATTAAAATTTAGCTTGAAACTGGACAAGCTTCAAAAAAGCTGGACAATCCGGCCAAGTCCAGCCAGTCCTAGTCTGAAAACTCGCAAAAAGTTTTTTTTGTTTTATTGAACAATTATTTATTACTTATTTTCTTAGCGATAAATAAAAATCAAAAATTATAATTATTTTCTGCGCGAAAATAAAAATAACGGGGTTTATCTTATAAATAAAACGTAGAAAGTTATCATTAAAAATTATTTCCTTTTAGTGAAACTTATAAGTTTAATAAATAAATAAATAAATAAATAAATACAAAAATCGAATAAAATTAATGGTATATGAAATTCGCGTTTCTTTTGAATCCTAAGAGAATACCAAATTATAGTGTATTTTACAATTCTTATAACAGAATTTTACATACAGTGAATCAATTAAGTAATTTGCCTATGTAAAATTTTATAAATTTAAGGAAAAAACATCTCAACTAAGTAAAGCAATTTGTTTGTTGTATTTTTTAAACAATATCCTATATTTTAATTTTCTACCATAAAAAGTAAAATCTTTATATTAATTAACGAGATTTTTGATAAAATGTGAACGTTTTGTTAATTTTTGGGTCAATAAATTATTTTGCTTTTAGGTTTTTTGTTCATTTTTTAATATTGCTGCTTTATTCTATTATATTTAATATTTTTTTACTATTATTATATTAGAATAACATTTTTTATATATTTTAGTGGTGGAACGACTAAAATTGGACATTTCTTAACCGATTTATTAGAGTCCGAATGAACTCCATATTTCGTTCGGTACCGAACACCGAACCCGAACTTCGGTAAATTTGAAAGTTCGGTGAACACGACCTTTTTCTTAAGTGAGTAATAAATTTATAATAACATTTAAAACCAAAATATAAACATCCTGAACATTTTTTGAAGAGGGTCTTCAATTAGCAATTAGGTCAATTATCAACTAATTCCGAATTCCAGAGAGTGATAAATTTCTAATAACAAACCATTTTTGTGAAATGCATATATTTAATACTTTTATTTTTGGTTTTTAAACGATTTATTGACAATGATATAATTATCTGTAAGAGCACGCAGAGAAAAAACATGGTTGTGGTTAAAATTATGATTGTAGTCTTAACATATTATCGTTATTGCAACAATTTTTTAAATATCATATTATGATTAAATACCGTCATAATATTTTATTATAATATTTTTGTATTTATCATAATATTGTTATACATTATCATATTCATACCTATTCTGCATTTCTATTACGTTTACGCATTCAATTTCACAACTATCGAAAAAGGTATTCCAACAAAGAACTGAATCGTAAGAAAAAGAAGCAATTTAATTTTGTTTCAATGCTTTACGAATGTGTGTTCTGCGTTTCGATCGTACCAACGTTTTTGTAAGTTTTTGTTTTTGTGACTTAGAGTCGAATCGAAATGCAGAATACCAAAGTTGCCAAACGAGGAAATTTCGATTCGAATTGAAATGCAGAATGGGCCATTATGATCCAAGATGATCAAAAATTTGTTTCAAATATTTATCGAAATCAAAATGAATTTTATCGAATTAGTAAAATTACAGTTTATAAAAAAAATATATATATATATATATATATATATATATATATATATATATATATATATATATATATATATATATATATATATATATATATATATATATATTATATAATATAAAGATATATACTTACAATATTTAACACAATTCGCAAATTTCAATTTGCCGATTTATATGAAATTTTGGCTCATAAAAAAATTTAAGTATAATTTCGTAAAACTACTGGCATTTTTAAGCCGTTAGTCATTTTCTAAAGCGAAACTTTTGCCATTTCCAAATGTAATCCGATTTTGTCCATTTTGAATACCAATCAAACTGCAACAATAGTTTAAGTCCTATCGTTCTTTTAAAAGACTGACCGTCTGACACTACGATTTATTATCCTATATATTATCAGAATTTATCAATATTTGACTTAACATGAAATCTATCGTTTCTTTCATAATATACATGATATATTAAATAATCAATGGATTTGGATTATCTAATATATCATTGAAATCAATATTTAGTGATGTTTAAATCTATATATTATAACAAAAATAATCTGGGTTTTTGGTCATTTTGTACTGATAAACAAATACTACATTTCGGAAACTCCATCTATTTGGGGAGTAATGTGCAACTTTTATTTAGAATTGTATAATATTGATTCTTATTCAATAAATCTAACACTAAGTACCATCCTAGCCACTCTAAGTATTGGGACAACATCTTATACTACTATAGAACTATTACATGCTAAAATCTTGATTTTCAACCTCATATTTTAAATGCTTTATTTTATGAATAAGATACAGTAGGCGTATTTGGATCTGGATAGTTATTCTTGATTTGGATTCTAAATATATATAAGTGTATGTATTAGCTTTGAAATATTGCTTTTGTTGACCTTAAGGTATGATAACCACCTCTATTTTAAAATATCTTTGGATACAAGTCGCCTCCCTTTGGCAGTTAAAGATTTTGAAACACCACTCTTTGCGTTTTCTCTAATAATTCTTTAGATCGTTTCATCAATTACTCAATTTTATATTTTTTAATGATATTGATTAAACTTTTTAATGTTCTGAACTATTTTTTATAACGAAATTGCCTCATTATTACCCTTTAAACATTTTTAAGCAAATAACATCACATTTTCACCCAATGAGGATATGATTTTTGCAAATCGCAATTGATAAATACTTAGCACTCTTCCTTTTAACAATAAATTCCAAAAAATAATTAAAAAATAAATTGAAAACCCCAACGAAACTAACCGGAATTCTCAATATGCAAAATACTTTATTGACATGCAATTCTGATGAAAAATAATAAAATGCAACAACAAATACACCAAAATGTTTATTTTAATATTTTTTCACTGTTTTGCCAATCTACACAATTTCTATTTTTAATTGGAAAACATAAATTTACTTTTTACCTGTTTTTCGAATTTTATTTATGAACAAAAAACTAAATTCTCTTAAAAAAACTTAGTTGATTCACTTTATGTAAGTGATTTGTGTGAAATTTTTCATAACTTCACTTATGACTAATTTATAAGAATTTTGGCATGTATTGAAAATGCATTAACAAGAATACGTACAAAAGAAATCATGAACATATCCCTTCTTCTTGAACAACCTCAAACATTTTTTGCTGGTTATAATCGAGAAACATGCATGTACATACATAATAAAATTGTACCATTAGTAATTGGCAGATTGTAACAATATGTTATAATGCTTTACGACTATACATCATTGTACGGTTATTATTATTTTTTTTTTTTTTTTTGCAAATTAAAAATATGTATCGAAAAGCTATTAAAATAGTTACTATGGAATTAAAACCAGTCCAATTGGAATGTCAGACTTGCATATTCTCTGCCGAATTAGAAAGGCCTCTAATTAGGATTTTTAACGAAATCCAGTTATTTTAGCAGCTATGATTAAATAAATAAACGCTTATCAATTTAAGCTTTGTAACTTTATTTTGTAGATCTAATTGGAACTAAAGCATAAGCTGATAGTCCAGAACATGAAAAGAAATTTAACCGGTCGAATAAGCGTTGCCACTTATCTATCACCAATCCATTGAAATTTTAAAGCTTAATTTATCTATTTTACTTTAGCTTAGAGAAAAGACTATGAGCTACACAATGATCCAATTCAGTGACATAGTCAAAAAGTTCTTCCATGCAGGTTTCTGTGGTCTTTGAGCGGCTGTTGACACGGTCGTTGCATGCCTGATATTTATTGTAAAGAGCTTCAATGTTACCCTTAGATTGGCATTGTTCCTAAAATTTTGAATATTAAAGACATGTGTACCACTTGTTGGTATTAAAATGTTATAAAACCTTACCCTTAAAGTAGTTTGTGGATCAACCAACTCCTCTTCATCATCAGCACGGACTACAGGCATGGCAATCAAGTTGCTCAAAATGTTTCTGAAGGCCATTTTCTACAAAAAAAATTTTAAAACTTAATACTAGTTTAATTTTTCTACAAGTCACTGGATGAATTTTATACATAATTTTTGATTTTTACCAATTTTATGTTTCGAAAATAAACTTTTCACAAAATTGTGATGCAACCACGAATTCTTGACAGCAAGAAATTTGCTTGAAGTTGGCTGTAAATGAATGATAAGTGTCAGTTCACTCCAGTGTTGTCAATTTACATTATCAAAAAAATCATGACAAAAACATAACAAATCAATAAATATAAAAAATATATACCTGTTTATACTGGAAAATTCTACAATAATTTTCGTTGAATTATATTACTAATCATTATAATTGTCTGAAAATACCTTATTCGGATATTTTTGCTTTCATGTTTATACATGCCTGCAAACTATTTTAACATACATATCTCGATTTTTTGTGCATATAATTAATATTTTTTGTGTTTAAATTTTGTGGCGATTTTATAATATTGCTAATGAAATGCAACTATGTATTAGATATCTTTGAATCAACCATGAATTTCGAGTTCGGGTTGCCATTGTTGTAATCATTCACGTTGACATAGCATTTGCAATTGTCTATCTCGCTGGGTCAGCTGTGTATTTTGTTTTGTATGTTTGGATGCTGTTGGATTCATTGAGTTGTGTATTTTTTAAACCTTACAACACTTTAGTGGGGAGGGTATATTAGGTTTGTGCTGATGTTTATAACGCACAATAATATTGGTCCTATACCCACCTTAAAGTATACCAATCGGCTTATAAACATTTTCTGTGTCTTAGCTATGTCCGTCCATGTAAACCTTGTAATCAAACTACAGGTCGCAATTTTGAAGATAATTTAATGAAATTTGGCACACGATCTTCTATGGTACCAGAGACGAAGTCTATTGAAAATGGTTAACATCGGTCCATTATCTCACATAGCCCCCATACAACTGAACCCCCGAATAGGGCTTGTAAACCTTGTATTTAAACTACAGGTCGCAATTTTTGGTACACGATCTTCTCTGTTACCGGAGACGAAGCCTGTTGAAAATGGTTAACATCGGTCCATTGTTTCATTTAGCCCCCATACAATTTAACCGTAATAATAGGGCTTTTAAGTTTATAATTATGTTTAATATACTCGTATCTCAACAAAAAGCTGCAAAACCAAGTTATATACTAGCCTTGATGACCCTCATGATTTTTTTAATTATAGGGTCTCATTTGACCATAGCCCCTATTCAAAGCCCCTTCAAAATTCGACTAAATGTCCACAATTTTATTTAACAACTAGCATACCCTGGGTGCTTCGCTACCCTAACTTAAATAAAATACATGGAAAATTTTGTTTACTCTTATAGAAAATTAAAATTGATTAATTTTTTTTTATGTTTTAGTTTTATACGTACAATATTACATGAATTTTATATTTGAATTCAGTAAGAACCTTGTATTTTTAGTTTCATTCCACATTATAGAAAATTTCGAAAGTAATATTTGAAAAAAAGTACTATAAATTACCTCTAATAGATTATCATTTAATCAAAAATTGTATGTTTCTGTGTTCAATATTATATACATTTCAAAAAATATAATTTGATGAATGAAAAAGTACCAAAAGATCCTTTCATTCACTAAGGTCCCTACACTTAGTTAAAAAGAACAATCGGAAAAACTAAAAAGTACAAAAATCTTTCTCAATAAATTCTCATTTAATAACTGTATGGAGAATAGAAAAGTACCAAATAGTCCCCACTTACAGAATATAATTCAGTCAAGACCATGTATGTTAAAATTAATGTTTCTAGGTTGAATATTTTAGAAAATTAAAAAAGTACAATTTATCAGATAAAAAGTTGTCTCTTAAAGAATCTTATTCGATGAGGACTGTGTATGTTTTATTATCATGTGTTTTGAGTTCATATTAAAGAACATACACAGAGTATTATTTAAAGGAAGAAAAAGTACCAAAAATTGAATAAATTTTACCTAAGTGGAAACAATAAAAAAGTAAGATGGAAACAGCTGTTTCACTTTTTTATATGTGTTTACATAAAAATACATCCCTGATCTAATGCGACCTGCTTGTTTTTTGAATCATTTCAAAAAATGAAGAGAGCCATACGACTGTCAAACTTTCCATCTGTATTCTCTCTCATTGTGTGATGGTTTGATTACATATTGCGTTTAGACGATCCCATCCGTACTCTTCTACACAAAATTTTGACAGATCATATTACTTGTGTGATCGTGTAAAGCCGGTACTTCTTTTGCACTCTATGTATCAAGGCGAATTCAGATAAGGTGGTGGCAGTTCTACAACAACAACATTTCTCATGTATTTTGTTTTTGCTTTTGGTTTTCGTAAATGTCAAAAACCATATGTACGGAGAATTCATTTGATGAAAAATGTTTGTAAAATGTTTATATTATATTAAAAATAAAGATTAAGGTATTAAAATTTGTGAGGAAAATATATTCTGAATTGAATAATGTTTGTTTCCATCGAAAAATTCTATTCCGGCAGCTTAATTTGCAAAATTTAAGTAAGTGCCTTAAGTTAAGTAAAACTTCATTTTTTGTGAAAAATAAACAAAAAAAGTACATATTCATGAAAATATTATATTACGAAGAAATGAATACTTGTTGCGAATGTATAATTCTACTCCGGCGGAGTAATTTTCAATATTTGTCCATAATGGTGCAGCCGCGGGACGGGTAAATACCTCATATGGGTTTTGTTATATAAAGCGTTCCGGAACAGACTTTTTTTAGTTAATCTTTTTATCAACATAGTGTATATATAAAACAATATTGTTTAATTTGTTAACATTTAATAGATTTCAAAATTAAGCCATAACGTAGAAGTCAGTTGCCGCCAGCCGGGTAAATACATCGTATGCGTTTCTTAATATTAAGTGTTCCGGAAGAGATTTTTTTAGTTAATCACGTTATCTACACAATTTTTATATAAAATATAAAACAATATTTTGTAATATGTTAACATTTAATAGAAAAATATTTCTCTTAAATAACATATTTGTATACATACCAATTATGCCATTATTTAAATAAAATGATATTTGTTTACGAGATGTTTGGTATTTTCAGATTTCTTACATAAATCATTCAAAATATTAACGAAGTTTTTCTCTGTTTAACGGACATTTTTAAATATAAAAATGTAAGCAATAACAAACTTTGACAGCTAGGAAAACCAGGCGAATTAAGAAAAAAAATTATCAGCTGATTGATTAACACCACCTTATATGAATTCGCCTTGCTATGTATCTTTTAAACCAGAGAACATTAAAAAATATTTTTGAATCCTTCATTACACGACGAACGTTTATTTATTTTTGTTATTTTTTAATGAAACATTGTTTTTGCTTTATTAACATAATAACGGGCTCCCAATACGATGTTGTAACTTTTTGGAACAGAAGTTTTATTTCGTTAATGGGGAGGAAAAAAGGGGTAAAAACGGGAAATTTGATTTTATTCAAAAAACACTAAATATGCTAATGGGATGTTTTTCGAAACACCGGTACCAAGTGATATTTTTTTGTACTTTTTCATTCTCCAACTGGTACTTTTTGAGTTTTCTCTGATATTGAAATCGAAACATGAAATTGTATATCTGGAAAACCATTGTAGTTAGAATGATCAAAATCGTTAAGTTTCTTATTTAAATTGCTTTTAGGGTAGCACAGCACATTGGGTATAGCTAGTAAATAAACAATTTTATTTGTTTTGTTTTTATGTTATTGATAAGAAAATGCTTAATGCAAAATTTTTTAGAAACTGATTTTCTGCAAAATGTTTTATATGAAGGATATAGCAAAACTTAGGGAAAGGATTTGTTTTTAATTTTTAAGAATTTTTTATTCATCCCTGTATAATTTCTCACACAACTTTTGATCTTGCTCTGTTTTGTTGTTATAAACAATATATGTATTTGCTTCCAAAATCCCACTTTCTGATCTCTCGGATTCCGTTTTTATTGTAATGTCGAATATATTCGACAAAACTACGGAAAGGGTTAAAATCGTTGAAAATTTTAAAACTAAACGTAGTTGAAAACTTATCTGGCTTACAGTTGATTTTAAGCCGCGGCCGACATATTTAGTGCCAGTCGCCGCCGCCGTTAATATTTTTCGGCGCAGGGCTCTGCTCTCTTGTCTTGGCCGTATTAGAAATTTTCAGCTTTCTTGAGGAACACGACAAGTCCCAATTTAGATAAAATGAGGAAATGAGGATTCACTACTTTTAATGTATCTTTCGCCACATTTTGTAAAAAAGCAATTGAAATAATAATACAAAGGAAAATAGAGAAGGAGGTAAGTTATTTTTCTTTGAATATAAACAATACAATGATACAACCATTGTTTTATTATGAACAATACTTTATTTATTTTTCGTTTAGTTTGTCCAAAAAGTAATATTGGTTTGGTCTAACGGTTGATTGTGTTTTGGTGTCGTGTCAGGAGAAGTTATTGATGTATGTATGATCTAATGGATAACAATTATAACCGTATGCCACCAACACATCCGAACAGCAATGGTGCAGTAAGTTCGGGTGAGCACCTGGGCGGCAGTGCCACCCAGCAAAAAGCACCACGAAACTTTAAGTTGCTTTCGGATCCAGCAATTACGAAAGGCGCCAATAAATTGTACCGTTTCGATGGTGTAGTTCCAAACGATTCTACTTATCCCACGGTTATGCCTCGAGATCCCCGCAATCCTGTGGTGCGCTTACGGGCAAGACCAGTTGAACCAATGGTGTTGTCTGTTCCTAGGTACAAAATTAATAAATGGAATTTTTGCATATAAATTACAATTTTTATCTTAAATAGGCTAAAAATCGACCACAACTATGTTGGTAGTCCGCCGGCCATAGAAATAACAATGACAAATTTAAATGATAACATCGACAAGCAATTTTTGGCGCGAATGCTTGATAAATGTGGAGTATATGATGAGATTGTCATTCACCATCATCCGACCACAAATAAACATCTGGGAATAGCAAGAATTGTATTTGAAAATGTAAAGGCTGCCCGACAATGTATTGAAAAATATCACCAGAAATCGGTGATGGGGAAGGTAAGACATATTATAAAATGAATATAATTAAGATGTATAATTGTGTATTTACAGATTTTAAGCGTTTTTCACGATCCATTTGGTACTATTTGCAAACAAACAGTAGAAAATTTAACATCAACGAAACCAAAGCTTTCGACTGCCACAAGCACCGCTACAGGAGTTACTACTGGTGCACCACCTTTACCAAATACTGAGCTAGATACACATGCTGCAACAATAACATCAACAACGACCACTGTTGCTCATTTGGAATATCAACATGAATATATATCGCATGTGTCACAGGATGGTTTTGATGCAACAGTAGCAACTTATCAGCATTCTTACCGGTCGGAACGTGAATATGAAAGATTTAGTCATAGCCGAACAGACAGATACGTTGAAGAAGATAGGACTTCGTATCGTGATAAGCGCAAAGATCGAGCACAAAGTCGTGAAAGATACGGATCTTTATCTGTTGGTCAACGCCATGACAAAGATAGGTCGAAACACCATCACCATTATCATAAACGTGACCGTTCTAGAGAACATAGTGACGAACGCGGCTGTATAAGTGTCAGACGCGATCGAGATCGTGATAGAGTGCGTGATTATGAAAGATCGCGAGATCGGGATCGCGATAGACGTGACCGTGAACGTGACTATCGCGAAAGAGACCGAGAAAGGTCAAATGATCGAGATCGTGACCGCGATCGCTCGGTTAAGGCACGTGGAAGTGAAAAGTACAATTCAACGTCACGGTATTCTCGGGATTATGTAGACACATCTTCGAGTGGTGCAGCTCCAAAACCTTATCCATCTCCTAGTAGTACGGTGTATTATCCTCTTCAAACTGGTACGCAGCCCCCTGTACATGTGGTGGGATCTTCCATTCCAGGTGCTTATCCGTATCATGCCTATGGATATCCAAGTGATAACAATCCTACTCCTCATATTTGGCCGGGAGGAAATAGATCATGGCCCGCCCATCAACCACCACTGCAACCACAAAGTCAGCCACCTCTGCCACCTCCTCCTCCTGACGGAACACCCGACTGGGATGAACCAGAACCACCTCCCCCCGGTGGATATTCTAGTCAGGATGAAATGGCATCCAGCAATATGAAAAAAGATCGAAAAGAAACATCCACAAGCAATAAATCATCGAAGGAAAATAATTCATTTGCAACGTCAGATAAAACAGATTTAACAACTGAAACGGATTTGGGTAATGTTGATTTAGACACACGCATCGCACTCATGTTCAAGGGAAAATCGTTTGGCAACGCTCCACCTTTTCTACAGATGGATAGTAGTGAATCAGATGCAGAAAAAGGTGCACAAGGTGAAGAAGAAGAGGGTGAAGTAAATTCAGATTCGAATGAGCGGTCGAAACGTTTAAATAAAAAGAAACGTCAAATATCATCTTCAATGTTGAATAGAATAAACAATGTTGAGCACGGGGCAAGTGATATTTCATCCAGTGACGATGAGATTTTGCTTAAAAAGGATTCTTACAGTCCAATATATCCTGGTCATTTGAAACAAAAGGACGACGATCGTATGTCGCTTTCTAGTTTATCGTCCAATGAAGGCGTAAAAAAACAGGGAACCGATAAAGATAAATCTAAACAAAAATCTTCACTGCAGTCATCTGTAACTTCGATGATATCAACATCTGAAATAAGTGCAAGTGTTGCTGCCTATGTGTATCCTCCACATCCATCCTCTAACACTTATTATTATCCTGGAGGAGGATATCCCTCGTATCCATCAGCAGATAGTGCTTCAGCACAGTACCTACATCCCGCCTACATACAATCGTCTTATTTGCCGGGTATTAGCGGTAGCTTGCCCACATTTGGCGCGAATACCGCTTCCTCCTATAATGACCCTTATGGTGATGCATACAAATTTTATCGCAGCGATGGATATTCCACATACATGGGTCACATTTCAAATGTTTACAATGAAGATCCATACAAAAGACACATCGAAGAGGTGGTGAAGAAAGTAAGTGACGAACTTAAACAGATATTAAAGCGCGATTTTAACAAAAAAATGATTGAAAATACCGCCTTTAAAAATTATGAAGCTTGGTGGGATGAACAAATACAAAAAAGCCGTCGGAACAAGAGTGAAAATGAAAAGGCTGCATCTGAAAAATCCTCAGGTATAGTGTCGGTCGGGCTAAATAGTACCACTGCTCCAACGACTAATCGCATAGATAAACCGCCTGATATTAACCAGTTGATTAATAGTCATCGAGATTTATCAGATTTTAATTCGGCATACCCGGCCCTGGGATTACGTGCCTCGATTCCTAAATTGCCGTCCTTTCGTCGAATACGTAAACAGCCCAGTCCTAAATCACAAAAGGCTGACGTTGAAAAACATCTTAGCGATCAAGAGGAAATGGTGCACGGCTCAGATTCCGAAAAAGATGATTCGAATTTAAGCTCAATCGCATTAGCAAACACTAGTAGCAGCGCCAAAGATGCGAAAGACTCCACGAATCAATCTTTCAAAGCAAAAACATCATCCAGCACTCCAGCAGCGAGGGTAAAACGAAAAGGAAGCTCCTCGAGCTTTTTTTCATCTTCTTCATCCAGTGGTGGTGACAATGATGATGAAGATGATGACGATATGGAAGGTGATGCGGACGGAAGTTCAGGGGATGAAGATGAAAGTGCTAGTGAAGATGAATTAAGCTCAATATCAGAAGATGACATAAAAAGCAAAGCTCGCAAAGAAAAAAGTCACCAAAAATCACGGCAGACAATTACAAGAGATCTCTACTCTGACACTGATGATGATGATGGACCCAAAACATCAGTTAATATTATGATACCAACACAGGCTACTACAAGAAATAGCACTGTAATAGAGAAAAAGAGCATATACTCCGATTCAGACGAGGAAACAAAAATATTGGAAAAAGAATCTAAATCGGAAAAACTCAGTCATAAATCGGAAAAACTCAGTTCAAAAGCAGAACTGTTAGCAACAAATGCTTCCGATCTGGAAGACATAAGCAAAGACAGTTCGCTCAGTTTGGTTGAAGATTCACAAGACTATAATGAAACAAAAACACGAAATAATGCTGATCCTAATTTAAAATCAGCCAATTTTAGTGAATCTCAATCAAAAGTGGAAAATACTGAAAAGAAAAATGATCAGAAACAACTCGAAAGCAAGCCCGATCAAAGCCAAAGGAAAAGTGTATTCGAATATGACAGAATATATAGTGATTCCGAAGAAGAGCGGGAATACCAAGAGCGTAGAAGACGTAACACTGAATATATGGCTCAAATTGAGCGTGAATTTCTCGAAGAACAAGAACGAAAATTGCGGGAAGAACAAGATGCTAGTGGAACGAAAATGACACCACCATCAATAAAGGAAGATGATACTTTAACGACATCAGCCGTAAGATCTAATCGACCATCATTATTTGTTTCTCGTAAATCGCTTAGCACTGAAATGCCTGCAACGCCCGATATTACGAAACTTCCCCCTACTCCTGGTGCTCGATTAATGGGTGAACTTGACTTGGTCAGTTGCTCAAATACTGCGGATAAACAGCGGGACAAAACTAGTACTGGAAAGGTTAAAAAAGAAAAGACTGTAACAAACTCCAAGACTGAAACGGGTAGACCTAAGAAAGATTCAAAATCAAAAATTCAAAATGCTCAAGAAGTTCAAATGCAATCGACATCAACAGAGAAAAAAGCACCCTCAAGCGAATCGTCGTATTCCAGTGTATCAGCACATATTACAGCGGATACACCAAATATGACTTCCACGTCAGTCAGTTCAAATGGTTTTGTCGCTAATGAACTCAAAATTCAGGCAACAGTAACCCTTGGTACCATCGAAAATAAAACCGATTCTATCCTCCAGTCTAGAAGAAATCAGTCCAAATCCACCAACGAACTCTTGACACTGAAACCGCGACCATTAGATGCATCCCAAACAGAGGAGGAAAATTATGATATCAAGATGTCGCCTACGTCTTCAGATGGAGGATCCAGTCAAGCTAGTCAAGCCAGTCAAGTAGCATTGGAGCATTGTTACTCTTTACCTCCAGAGGCCGATACATCCAAACCAAAGAACTTGTCACCCATTCTACAACATGGAGAAACAGCTCGGAAAAAGCAACAATATTTGGTTCATGATCACGGAGGGTACGCTACTCCACCTACGCCACGTGCTTCAATTTCCGAAGACTTCGTTCCACCACATATTTCCCAACAGTCCAATACTTTAACATCAGCTAAGCCCGGACCTGGAAGACCCCGTAAAGATTCCGCTCGAACGAAAAAGAAAGAGGACTCTTCGTCGCACCGAACATCTGGGAAACGAACACACTCTTTAGAAATATCCTCTGCAGCAGCATACAACAATTACGCAAAGGCAATGGCAGACTTTGTTCCGAGAGAAATGTTTAAACCGCGTGAGGCCACTGATGAAATGATGGTTCTTTACGAATTTCTTACTCGTGGAATTGATGCAGAAGATATTCAGTATGTACGAAAATGTTATGAAATGCATTTGCAGGAAGACACATACGGGTATGTAATTTTTATTTATTCAAATGTAATACATGTATCCATTTTGGCAAATATTATATTACAAGAATTCTTAATATAAATGAAAACATCCATGTCTCTTAACGACCCCTACAAATGTATATTAAATATTATAGATATAATATGAACAATGTATCCCAAGTATCAGTTGTTACTGATAGTGTAAATGCTGGTTTCGCATTACGAAATTCTTTAGTATAATGTAAAATAATTTAATATGATTTTACAAAAATAATTTTTTTTTTACGATTTTTTAAATTCCATATGTTAATTCATTATTTTTGTAAATTTAAATATTGTTATAATTAAACGTTCGGCTTCTTTAACATAAGCAGCTATTTTTTCGTAATTTTAAAATGATAAGCTTAAACAAAAAAATTGTAACAATATTATTTTAGTTTGTAAAATTAAAAATAATTCTTGTTTATTACTATATAATTTTGGGCTTAAATGTTCTACTCAAAACGGCTGCGATTTTCATAATATTTTAACCAGTTGTATCAAAACTAATTAAAAATTGTTCAATGTTAAAATATTTATTCTTTGGTTAAAATGTTTTCTTTTTCTCATTTTTTAAGAAGTGTAAATGTTTTTAACTGATGATGTAGTATATCTTCCGCATTATATATTATTCAAAGGGGCTTTTGAAAAGCTTTCAAACGATGTATAACCTTAAAAAATTGTGCGCCATCTGGAAAAAATGTAATTTTTAGGCAAATTTTAGAATTTCTCTTTGATTAACTCAATATTTTTTTTATAAATTACTTCATTTATTTTGAACGTTTAGTTATTATATTCACATTTAAATTGAAAAAATATGATTCGTTTTAACCAATTTTTAACAAAATTATAATTTTTCATACGATATACGCACATGGACAAAAGTGATCGTCACCTAACTTCTTTTTGTTTGGAGGTCCATTACGTACAGAAAAAATACAAACACAAAATTTAAGAGTTGGGAAAGATTTTAGAGAACATTTATTTCAGATTAATGGAACAAGAATTTAAGAAATATATAAAATAACGAATTATAATACCACAAATGTTGTTTCGGGGCACTAACATGCATATTTCTTTATTGTTTTTTTTTTTTTTTGCTTGTGGGAATTTATTATAATTTTCCACTATTCTATTGATGTTTCCTTTCTTTGTTGGCTCATTTTTGCAATTTTTTAAGTTTAATTGCTTTAATTACTGAACACCAAGAAGTTAAACTGTGACTTTTTTTACAACAATAACGTTACGCTCACAGACGAGTTTTGTGTAACTGTAACACATATGTAAGAATGTCACTCTCTCTCAAAACTTCAAAACTTTGTCGCGAAAATTTGTGGCTTATAGCACTTTAAAGTATTTTTTATCACTTAACATTATATTTTATTATTTTTTTGCACATTTTAAATGCATTTAATAGCCCGAAAAGAATCTATTTTTTACAAACAAAAAAAAATATTATAATAATATTATAATAAAAACATAATATTTATTTTTTTTTGACATTAAATTTTTGTCGTTGAAATTAAAACTGAAAAAGACAATGTTGTAAATATTCGTATGGTACAAGAAAAAATATTTGAAATAAATGATTTATTTTTTCAATAATGCAAATTAAAAAGCTAAAATACATTCATCTAAAATGTTTATAGATAAATTACGTTGCAAAATATTTAAAGAAATCTTTTAAAATAAAAATTTAAATATAATAAGTTTTTCAATATTTTTAATCTACTTTTTACAACTATTTTGCCTTGAGAATTCTACTAATACATTCATAGAGTTATTAGGTACCGACAGACAGTAGACTCAGGTACAGCGTTTCACTTCTTGATGTACAGTGCTTAATGCTGTGCAGCGCTTAATGCTTGCGACACTTTTCATTTATTTGAAACAAAAAAATAATTTATATTTATTTAATTAAAAGTGAAAAAAGAAAAGTTGTACATTTTCGTATTGAAAATTAAAAAAAGTATTTTAAATACTTTTTATACCCTCCACCACCATCAGTGGTGATAGAGGGTATATAAGTTTGTCATTCCGTGTGTAACACCAAGAAATATTTAAAATTCAGCCAAAATATTCATTATTATCCGGTACAGTTCGGTATTGAAAATGAAAATGAATTGAGAAATTAATGCTTGCTAAAAATGGCCAGAATCGGTTCTTAATTTCATATATATATATACATAAAGCATATATATATATATATATATATATATATATATATATATATATATATATATATATATATATATATATATATATATATATATATATATATATATATATATATATATATATTATATATATATATATATATATATATATATATATATAATATCAGACCTGGGATAAATGCATTAAATGTGTTAATGCATTAACAATTTTTTCTACATTAAAAAAAATTTAAGTTAATGCAAGTTTATTGCATTAACATTAACATGGGTACATTAAATGCATTAAATTTGCATTAACATTAAAATTTTTAAATTTAATGCATTAATTTTACATTAGCATTAAATATTTTTGTAATTAATGCATTAATATTGCATTAACATTAAATATATTTAAATTTAATGCATTAATTTTCCATTAACATTAAATAATAAATAATAAAATTAATGCATTAATTTTTCATTAACATTAATGTATAAAATAATTTTTAAAAATAAGAATACAGCGCTAAAGACCTAGATCTAACTAAATTCAAGTAAAATTGAATGTGTTCAAGTCCTTTCTAATAAGTCCTATACTCGATAATACATATTAGAAGATTAGTATCACCTCCCAGATATTCTTTTTATTTTATATTTTAGCTTATTTTGTTAAAGTCATTTCTAATAAGTCCTATACACGATAATACATATTCCCAGATATTTCTTTTTTAGTTTATTTTGTCTGTGGAATCTTATATAAATATCATATTTAAAACACACAAGTTTGAATGGAATATAGGAGTTATTAGAAAGGACTTTAACCTATTTAATTTTAGTTGTATTTAGTTAGATCGAGGTCTGTTGTGCTGTATTTTTATTTAAGTTTATCAATTTTTATATATATATTAATGTTAATGGAATATTATTGCATTAATTTTATTGCTTATTTAATGTTAATGTAAAATTAATGCATTAAATTTAAATATATTTAATTTTAATGCAAAATTAATGCATTAATTTCAAAAATATTTAATGTTAATGTAAAATTAATGCATTAAATTCAAAAATATTTAATATTAATGGAAGTTTGATGCATTAAATTTTACAAATTTAATGTTAATGCAATAATTTTTACATTAAATTAATTTTGTTTTAATTTAATGTTAATGCAAAATTAATGTAAATCGCCCAGGTCTGATATATATTGTATATATATATATATATATGTATATATATATATATATATATATATATATATTATATATATATATATATATATATATATATATATATATATATATATATATATATATATATATATATATATATATATATATATATATAATATATATATATATATATATAACATTTAGTGCTAGTGAAATATTAATTTAACTAAAAAAATAGTGCACTACCCCTATCACCAAAAATTATAGAAACATAGATTACGCATTCAGTATGTAAAAAAATGTTCGTTCTGCGCATGTACGTCATATCAGCCTAGAACTTGAGAAAAATAAAAGCAAAACATAAACAAAGTGACATTTTTGGAAAATAAAAAAATATTTCAATACAAATAAAATACATAATACAAAAAAAAACTAATTTCGCACGCCTTGGAGTTGTTGGTGCTTTTGCAATTTTTCACAGCGCATTTCATATTTAAAGTATTTCATTTTTTTAAATTTTTACAAAATTTTTTGACGTTTTTAAAATTTTTTAAAATTTTTTTTTAGACGTCAATCACTTTATTTGCTGATGTGACGTAGCACATCGAACACCTGTTGATTTAAACCAAAAAAACCTGCGCAATGCGTAATCTATATTTTTATAATTCTTGCCCTATCACTGCTTATTATCGATACGTTTTTCTTCTTTATGTTATAAATTAGACATGTATTCAGAAAGAAAGTAAAACAATATTTAAAATTTTGTTGAAAAACAATAATAAAAACTGAGTAGTTTTCATACAAAATTTTAAAAATTGTTTTCTTTCCTTCTTTTTGAATACGGCATTATAATATACTTATCCGTAAATTTTATAAAAAGTTTGTATGTAGTCTTGTTAATGTATGTATAGTAATAGAATTAATCTGTTTATTTTCGCTTAAATTAATAAAATTAATTTATTTCGTAAAGAATTCAAATTTGTAATTTTTGTAAAAATAAACAATTTTTTTTTAAATGGGAATGAACAATCGTTTTATACTCGAAATTTTTATAAATATTACAAAAAAAAGTAGTAACATCGTAAATATTTTTCGTAAAGTTAAGCATGGATTATTTTCAGTGTATATTTATAAGGCTTTTGTAAATTTGGTTTCTATATAAAATTAAATTATTTAATGATGGTAATTTATTAATTTAATATTTAGATCAAACAAATTATTTATATATTAATTTTTGCCTTTTTCTTTTCGTTAGATTTTGGCTTAATAATACTCATTGGGTAGATCACTGTGTGACCGACCGTGCATTTGTGCCACCACCTAATAAAAAACGTAAAAAGGATGACGAACTAAAGCGCCACGTTACAGGTTGTGCTCGCACGGAAGGTTATTATAAACTGGATGTACGGGAAAAAGCCAAACATAAATATCATCATGCTAAGGCCAACGTCGAGAACTCACAAAGTGTGGATCGTGCAGATGATCAACAAACTAATCAACACAATAAACTGGTATCAAAAATGCAGGGCATTTCGCGCGAAGCCCGTTCAAATCAGCGTCGTCTTTTAACAGCTTTTGGTTCCATTGGAGAGTCGGAATTGCTTAAATTTAACCAGCTTAAATTCCGCAAGAAACAATTGAAATTTGCCAAATCAGCTATTCACGACTGGGGTCTGTTTGCAATGGAACCAATTGCTGCAGACGAAATGGTCATTGAATACGTGGGTCAGATGATACGTCCAATTGTGGCTGATTTGCGGGAAACCAAGTATGAAGCGATCGGTATTGGAAGTTCATACCTGTTTCGTATCGACATGGAAACCATAATAGATGCCACAAAATGTGGAAATTTGGCACGTTTTATAAATCACAGTTGCAATGTATGTATTCTGTTTATTTAAAATCCAAACTACATATTTATGTTTTTTACCTTTTTTCCTTTAGCCAAACTGTTATGCAAAAGTTATTACGATAGAATCGGAAAAGAAGATTGTTATCTACTCTAAACAACCCATTGGTGTGAATGAGGAAATCACTTACGATTACAAGTTTCCTTTGGAAGACGAGAAAATACCATGTTTATGTGGTGCACAGGGATGTAGAGGGACACTCAATTAGATTGTATGCCGTCTATTCTGCAATGTGGGATTATTATAAATATACATACTTATTGTAATTTTTTTTTTTGGTACTTGCTCATTGTTTTATATAGAAACATACGTAATATTTTTTAATTTCAAATCAATTACACACACTTTACCTCAGTTATATATTTTATAAGCATAACAATGTTGTCTATTTAATGTCGCTTGTTGGTTTTTGACAATTAAAATTGAGTCATCATCCCACATCTACAAAATAATTCGTGAAATTATTCCTTTTATAATTTGACATTGTCTAGCGATGATGTTTAACATGTACGTCGTTTGAGTAGAAAGAACTAATCAAGAAAAATTCGAATTATAAATAAGCTTAAATACGTAAATATTTAATTATTTTATACGTTTACTTTCCTTTTTGAGCCACTGTCATCTGCATTTGGGCTTTAATGAAGGAAACATTAATACGAAGTTAATTTTCATTGTAAATATTTTAGCAGAGCTTTTTTCTTTTATTTGAAATGTTTCAATTTATATACATATAGTAGATACATATATATATATATATATTAAATATTAATTCAATTTTAAGTAAATTTCAAACTCTTTTTTTTATTAAATATAATATTAAACCTTTAATTGCTTAATTAATTTTTTTATTAAATTATAAAACACTAGGCTTTTTATGAAACTATGGTTGCATTAAATATAAAATAATAAACTTTGAAATTAATTTAAAAAAAACAAATACATACACTTACATACATACGATGTAGTCGTTAATATAAAAAATTAAGTATAATTATAATAAAAATATATACACTTGTATGTAAATAGTTTTAAAAACAATAAAAAAATCATCATTTTATTAATAATGTAAGAAAAATATTTCATAAGTTAATAATATACAGACATATTCCCCAGCGTCACTTCCTCTATAAAACACGCAAGTGTCGTATGTTGTTCGATAATGTTAAAATGATAATAGAAAACAAAATAAATCATGTCAAGAAATTCAATGAAGTTTTGTTTTTATTCCATCCTTGTTAAAATGTAAAACTATTTCCAGAAAGTGATTCTGAGGTGTACTTTAAGTGGTGTATAACCAATATTTTTGTGTTTTACAAACATCAGCACAACCGCATAATACTCTCCCCATTATAGTGGTGTAAGGTATAATTAAGTATGGATAACGATGCTCCCATTATCATTATGATTGTATTAATTATTGTAATATCGACGAAATTACTGCTTTCAATTTAATATCATGTAAAAAACTTGATCGTACTCTTTTGCATCTGCACATACACTTTTTAATATTAAGGGGTTTTATAGTTACAAACAGTGCAACTTGTGTATGTTTCCATTCTCGCAATTGAATTGTATGAGAATTGATTTGCACAACACTTTAAAGTTTGAGCGACCATTTAGACTGGCAAGTTTGAACAGTCTAGTTGTGCATTCAATAAATATACGTACTGTATAAATCACTATTTATTAAAAGCTTTTAATTTTTTAACTGAATTTTCGACAAGTTCCCATAGCCCAATTTGGCTGAAACTTGGTCAATATACCTAAAGACAATGCAATGTTACGTTAAAATTAAATAATTTTAAAATATACTATACATATATACAGTTAATCTCAAAAATAAGTATACAAAAATATTGATAATTGGTTTTATTTAAAAAAGGATATTATTTTTTCAAAAATCAAAAAAGTAACATATTTATTTATTAAAAACAATTATGATAATTATGATATGAATATTATTTATAGGAGCATTTTTTCCTATTTAAGAACATTAAACCCCCGGAGTTTTGGATCGGGTATTCAATAATATCCCTCGTTTGTTCATTATGATGCATTGGAAGACGATATTTTAACTTTTAAATTAATTGTTTCTTTACAATAATTACAATCCATTGCGGAACATTGCTGTTTTTAACATAGTATAGCGTTCATATTCGATATTTAACGGCGATTTCCTAAAATTTATATCTTAAAATGCGATATTAATAATATTTGCACTAGTATCCATTAATTAAAACAAGTTTTTTGGTTCCAATCATCCATTACACACTCCTAAATACTACCAATAATCGTCGAATGGTGACCACTTCAATAACTTACACTTACTTAAACTTACATATCGGTTCTGAAATGGATTATTGTCTAAAATAGTAAGATTTTTATATTAAATCAGGCTCAATTGGTGGTATGAATACGAATTGAACAATTTTGAACACGGATATCTTAATTTGTTGCTAGAACAAATAAAATGTCCGATCCATAAAACATGGTTATTGTATCGAGTATATCAAGATATGATTGGTAGCATTATTGTATGCTTTGGAAATCGGAGTATTTGGAAAACCTATTTAAATTAAAGAAAATATATAGAATTATCCAAATTTTAAAGTTTATGTTGTAAGTCTTAAGAAATCGGAGTTAAATTTCGGGTTTTTAAGAACGTACTGTGTTCAAAATGGCCAAATCCGAAAAAAATCGTAGAAATGAGAAAAAACTGTTCTACTAATTAATTTCGGAGCCAATAGGCCCAAATTTAAAGATTTCGGAACTAAAAGTAGATTTTTTCCAAGTTATTGTGTAAAAAATATTTTATTAAAAAGTAATTATATTAATACAAGTAAAATTTTCATAAATTTTGTTAATATAATTAAATCAAATATATACTGAAATGATCTGTATACTTACTTTTGTGACGTAAATTTTGCATCTTTTTAACTTTAGCTTAAATGAGAACTCAAAGAACCAAAATATTAAGAGAAAAAGAGTAGTGAATGATAATTATCATAATTGTTTTTAATAAATAAAAAAAACTTCCTTGTTTGTTGAAAAAATAATGTGTTTTTTTTTAATAAAACCAATCGTCAGTATTTCTGTATACTTATTTTTGTGATTAACTGTATGTACACCCTGTGGTTTTTGAATTGAAACTGGTTGGTGAGTTTGAAAAATATGGAATTGCCAGATATTAAAATTTTGAAGCTTTTTGAAAAAATAACATTTGTTTTTTATTTTCTTGGTTTGTGCTCCAACTAAACAAAAACTGAAACAGTTTACAAATTAATTTATTATTATTATACTTAAGTTTTTCATAAAAGCATATTTTAAAATAATCTTGTTAATATATGGACTTGAATTTTCACTTTGAAACATATTTTTTTTTTAATTTTTTGTTTATTTAATTTTTTTACTATTTTTTAATTTTATTTGACATTGTTTTAAAATGTTTACAAATATTGTAATTGAAAAGAATTTGAATAAACTTGCCCACAAAAAACACACATTTAAATAATTAAATGTTTAATATGTATATATTAAATATTTATAGAAACTTAACAACAAAGGTTTTCAACAATTATATGATTAATATGATGTTTTTCTTTAAGTTTGCTTATCTGCTCCTGCATCTAACACTATATTGGCCGAATCGAAAAAATTACAACGTCAACACCAATTATTCCAGTACGACAGGATAAAACATAAAAATGAGTTTTTTTGGCTCTCCCACGATAAGTTAACACGATTACATATGGTCAACATGTAATTTAAAAAACCGAACATTTTTTGATATTTTAATAACAACATAAATAAAATATAGTTATAAATAATTTCCTACAGTTTCAGAGATTGGCGTAGTACCAAAAACGCCCCAGAAGACGAAGTCTTCGGGTGCCAGAGTACTTAGACGCGAAAAAGCTTTACACGAGCAGCTCTTTCGTGCTAAGATTTTTGCTGCTCCTAAAGGCACCAAATCCTTTTGGTAGTTCGTTAAAAGTCAAAAGGATAATGCTAGTTTCTCAATTCCGATGTTTTCCAGGGCGACTATCAGTGAATGGATGAACGGATGATAAAGTTATGCTCTTAGCGTAGTCATTCGCTGGTAATTCTTAAAATACCAACAAATACTTGTCGTACAACGTTTCTCTATTTTACAGATTGATTACAATTGGAACCACAACCGCAGTCGACAATGTGTTTTCATATATTTTGTAAGTTTCCTAGTGTGAACCAAGTCACACTAGGAAACTTTTTTTTGGAAAACTTTTGATTTTTGTGTGTGAGAGAAAGAAATATCAACCATCTCTTTCTCTCACACACAAAATCAAAAGTTTCTCAACAAAAGTTTCCCAGTGTGAACCAGATCTATAGCATAGCTGTAAAATTTCGATTACGATTAATAATCAATTAAATTATTTTTCAAAAATAATCAATTGATTACGATTAAAATTAATCTAAAAATAATCAGGATTAATTAAAATTAATGAAAATAAACAAAAATAATCAGAATTTATCAAAAAATTAATTTGATTATTTTCAAGGATTAATTTTGATTATTTTTGATTAATTTCAATATATTTGGTACAATTCTCTATCTTTTTACATTACGTGTAATGAAAAACTGTTTTTCAAGTTACTCAGTATTCGATTATATGACTGTTTTATTGAAAATAATATATTTATCAATTTTATTTGGATTGAAAATTTTGATCTCAGTAAAAGATATTAGAATAAAATTACTGCAATCTTTTCGAAATGGGTCTCAAAAATACGTAATTTTTAGCGGATTGCCGGAAAAATAATTAAATTTTTCTTAGAGCTTTTTTTGGAAGGAAATTATACTAAATATATGGAAAATAATCAAAATTAATCCTTAAAAATAATCAACTAATTTTTTGATTAATTTTGATTTTTTTATTATTTTCATTAATTCCAATTAATCCCTGATTATTTTTAATCGTAATCAACAATTAATTAAAAAAATTGAAAATAATCGTTAATTAATCATTAATTTCACCTATTTAATAAAAATAATCTAATTAATAATGATTACGATTATTAATCATTATTTTACAGCTATGGTCTATAGATAGCAAAATATCGTCTTGTGGTTAGTATTGAATTTTTCCCTGGAAAATTAAAACACGACATTTCAAGTTTTAAAAGTTTATTACGACTAAGGGCGAGTTTTTCTGATAAAGATAATCTTCATTCTTTGGTTAAACCTGGTTTAATATATGTTTCGTGTTTTTCAGTTATCAGTTAAGTTACTTATTATCTTAGTTTAACTGAGTGTAATTGGCCAATTAAACTCAAGTTATAAGTGAGAAAACACAATTAACAAAAACAATAAAACAATGATTTCGGAAAAACAAAAACTTAATATTTTAAGTAAATTGCAATTTTCTGATTTGTTTTGTTTTTTTAATTATTGTTTTTAATGTTTATTTAAAATTTTTCCAAAATTTTGCATTTTATTGTTTGCGAAAAACAGCTGTTCATTGTTTATGTTTTTGAGTGAAAACTTGGCAATACTAACAAAGTTAACTGAACTTAAATCTAAAACTGAAAAACACAGTCATAGGTTAAAGTCCGCCTAAATTTGTTCCGGGTTTAATCTAACAGCAAGTTAAGCCTAGTTTAACTGAGGAGTAAGAAACCTGGCCTAAAAGATTTCACAGTGTTCAAAGAATAAAAATAACCGTTAGATAAAAAAGATAAATAAAGAGTGAGAAAGAACATCAAAACAAAAGAGTGAACAAGCAATATATCA
The DNA here is from genome assembly GCF_022045245.1 of Lucilia cuprina. Taxonomy (NCBI): domain Eukaryota; kingdom Metazoa; phylum Arthropoda; class Insecta; order Diptera; family Calliphoridae; genus Lucilia; species Lucilia cuprina. The sequence goes on from NC_060952.1 coordinate 68,498,965, forward strand.
TAGATAAAATATTAGTGTTGTAGAGCAGGGTTGTTTTCAAAATTCAATATCGTAACAGTTAGCGACATTGTAGTTGAGAAAGATTCTATTTTATTTATTTATTTATTTACAATTGGAACCGCTGTCGACCAATCACGCAAAAAGAGCGAGCGACGAATTAAAATTAAGCAACTGTCGACAGACCACATTTTTTGACGTTTATAAGAAAAAATCAAAGCAAAATAATGTTTTGTTTAAAATAATTTTTATGAAATAAAAAGGAATGATTAAAAAATTATTTTGAATAAAATACAGGACATTTATTATTTTCTCATTTTATTTATATTTATTTCATTTAATATCTTAAATTTTTGTATTTAATTTTTATTGAAATTAGTAATATTTAGTTTTAATATCTTTCTCAAAAAGAGAAAAAACAAGTTGGCATATACATAAATACATGTATGTATACATATGTATGTATGTTTTAGAATCATCGAATATGCATTGGTTCGATTATTGTGATATTGTTAAAAATGTATATGATAACAAAATAAAACATTCAGAGTAAAAATACGTTACACATTCAACCAACCTGGTATTTTCTTCTCTAATTAAAGCTGCCTACACCACACTGCCAAAACAAAATAAAATAAAAACAAAATGAAACAAAATAAAAAAAATTGAAAATATACCTATTTAAGTTTTACACTATTAGATTTGAAATAAAATGAAACTTCAATTTGAAAAAATTCAAAGAAAAAACGTAAATTTTCATTTTGTTTCTGTTTCTATTTGAAATTTGCTTCTACTTTTCTTTGTTTAAATAAAAATAAAACTTAAATAAACAAATTCAATAATTTTGAAAATTTAAAAAAAAAAATAAAAAAATCATACGATTTTCAATTTTTATTTTATTTTATAGTAATATTAAATTTTTATATATAAATATGAATATTTTACTGGTAAAATATTTTAAAAATTTATAAATGCGCTCCATTATTTTATTGGTTCCCAAACCAATGGTAATAAACAATGTATTATTAGAATTTAAACAGACGGATCCCAGCAATGATAATATAAGAACAAATTATTCAAAAAAAAAAAAAAACAATTTATTAAAAATTATGGTATAGAAAAAACTCGTCAGTTAGTTAGATTCGAGAGAGCTCATAAGTTTGAGCCGTAAAGCATTATTGGAATGGGAGAATACTCTTAGTTCTAGAGGTAAATAAGTGCAATATTTAGCTACTCTAACTAAAAGGATAAAGAAATCCTTGGTATTAAAATTTGCGAGTTCCTAATAAAATGTGTAATAGAGAATATAGAACATAGTAATGTGGGTAATCCAAACTAAATGGCTCTGTAAAAAATAATACGTTTAACATAGTCAGAAATATGTTCACGTCTTCGGAGAATAAAAACATATCTAACAATCGTATTTACAATTCTATTTAATTTTGTAATAAAATATGAAAAAGTTCCTGACACAATCGGCATTAAATCGGAGAAAGCCAAACGCTATCTGATTTTAATAGATAAATAAATATTGGCAGAGTAAAGTTTACGCAAAGTATACGTAATTTTAGACCTGGTTCACACTAGGAAACTTTTGATTTTTGTGTGTGAGACCATCTCTTTCACTCACACACAAAATCAAAAGTTTCCCAGTGTGAACCAGGTATTACAAGAAACATTATCAACTTGATTTACACAATTTTAACGATTATCGATAACAGTTGTAATTCAGGTCTGAGTTGGGGAACAACTCTCGCGTCATCGTTTTTATTTCTTAAGGACGGTCAGGCTTGTGCTTGTTGCTGGGCTTTCGACAGGATTACTTCTCACCCCGCACTAATTTAATGCACTACTTCGTATAACTGTTCTACGTTATGCGTTGTCTTCATTAAACGCGTGCTTTCGTTTTACCTCAGAGTGAGGTTATGTTTTTTATTGGTGGAGACCATAGAATACTCACGATATAACCTGGTGGAGACCATTTAAACTCAAATATAAACTGGTGGAAACCATTAAAACTCTGGAACTTTTTTCTGGTGGAGACCATTAATACTTTTGATGAAATCAAGTCCGGATGCTCCAACTTCCTATATGAAGGTATAGGTCGGTTGGTGGGGTTTTCTCTGGACAAAAGTGTGATAACCTGGCAATATGAGTGCTTGATGCACCGCCATCCTAATTAAAACAAAAAAAAAAAAAAAATATCGATAAGAATACTTCAACATCTTAGTTGATTAACAAACGATGCAGGTGAGTCAGCAATATTAATATTTAAATCGTCTTCCAAATGATAATGCTTTAGTTTTTGTTGAGCCAATGAAAAAAATAACGACCAAATGAAAAAATAACGATTTAGAGTTTTTTTAGAATTTAGATTTTTCCATCCGTATTTGCAGTAAGTTTTATTACATTTAATATTTACACTATAATATTTGTAATTTTATTTCAAAATTTTGACTTGTCGTTTTACTGAATGTTATAGGGGATAGCCAGCTTGAGCATGATGTTAAAATGGATTAAATTAGTAATATTAATTTTAACAAATATTAAATACAAAAATTTAATAAAATTAATGTAATTTTTAATATTAAATGAAATTGTCCTTTTTTATCATAACATATATAGTGTGAATATTACATTTCCTATAATAGAGTTTCACATGAGTGAATTGGGACTTCATCTATGGCAAATTTATTAAAAATTGGGCATGTATTTAGAACAAATTCAAAATCGAACTACTTCGTCTTCGCTTAAACAACAAAAATTTGGGTGCACTAAAAATGCATAAAAAATTTAAAATGAATTTTGTCAAAAAGAATATTTAAACATGATTTTTTAATCTTATACATATAATATTCCAGGCAATTTAAAATAAATATGTAATATTAAAATTTTTATTTGTTGCAATTCGCCTAGGGGTCGTAATGCTAATTTGAGTGTTAATCATTTTCAATCTAACAAATGTTACTTTTCTTTAATACCTCCGAATTAATTAAAATTATACAAAATGTTTCATCTACATATAACTATTAAAATGAAGAAGTACACAATCTTAATTTTAACTACTGCTGTTGTTTTTCATTGTTATTTGCATATCTAGTTGAGCTTGGGCTATATCTTCTAAAGCATTCTGAATTTTCCCCAAAAGCAACTCGCCTTTCAAAGCGATTTCTTCCAAACGTTCGGCAGCTTCCTGATTTTCCAATTCCAATCTTTTAAGACTTTGATTTTGTAATTCTGTCGAGCTGTCCTCATTTGGTAATGACTCGATCAGGGTATCAATATCTTTGGCGCAACGTGATATAAGCTGAGCAAATAGTTGGGCATAATCTTCTTGTTGCTGATTCTGTACTGGAGTTTGAGATCCGGTACGATCAAAATTCGGGAATTTGCTTGGATAAGAAGTCTGTTGTATTATACCGATTGCATTACAGAAATGTTCAGCTTGCTTAATGATTTTAGAAAGACAATTAACATTTAGTGTATACAATAGCATAATTTTAATACAAACCATATTAACAGTGTCCTGCAATTGTGTTAATCTGTCAGCCATGGTTATGAAAATCCTCGCTTACTTTTTTCCTACAAATTGCTTTTATTTGTTTACAATCTAAAAAATCTATGTATGTCGTTTATAAAAAAAACCGAACGCCGTTGCATTTCATAAAAGTGTGTGGCGACGAAAAGTAATAGCAATTGAGCGATTTTAAACAATTTTATATCGATACGTTATATTCAAAATATGCTAAAAAGTGTTTATAAAAGTGTTGAAGAAACCGGTTTGTCGGTTATCCGAATATTGGCCATTCCTAGAAAATTCGGTTTGTCGGTTAACCGAAAATATAAAAACCGGGGCTTAAGTCGGTTTTAGTGACATTTTTAAAATCACGTCGAAAATTCACCATTAATAGAGAGTTCGTTTGTGAGTGAAATGACGTAAAAATTTTTTGTCGGCCACGCCTACTTAAGGGCCTCTAAAGTTCAAAATATTTATGGCTGTATCTCGAAAAATATACATTTGTTTGGACCGATATATATCAAAATAAAATAAAGGTATTTCAAAGACCATTCCAATGATATGTAACACGATACACAAAAAGGACCCATTATAGTTCAATTTTGGGAAACATAATTTTTGACCCGATATTTTTGAGGTTTATCTAAAAAATCGGAAAAATGCCTTTATAGGTAAGTATATAAGTTATATTGTTTAAAAGCTAAGATATTGAGCTTTTATTAAGGTATAGTATATATATTAATAATTTAATTATGATTTTGCTATTAAAAAACAAGTAAGAGTTTTATATTCGGCTATGCCAAATATTATATACCCTTCCCTATGATGTGTTAAAAAACGGTCAGTACGAATTTTATTAAAAAAATCAAAAAATACCAATTGCAAAACGGTAAGGTACCAAAAATTTCCCTTTTATGGGTTCTCAGTTAATGCAGACTCTACATACTTAATTTCACGTTTCAAGGTTCAATATTATTGAATTTCAAAAAGTTCCTTATAAAGAACGAAGAAGTACCAAAAAACCCCTTTTATGGGTTCCCAACTTATCCAGGCTCTACATAATTAATTTCATGTTTCGAGGTTCAATATTATAGAAATTTCAAAAAGTACGTTTTGTAGAACAAGTAGTAACAGTTGTCAAAATTTCATCTAATCCAAAATGATTTCGTTTGGCACAGCAAAAGTGATAATATTTTCCAACATAACCCCATGTCTATATTAGACAAATATTTATTATGCTAAACGTCAAATTGTTATCATGATAAAAAATTAGCAGGTACAGACGGCACTTATTAGGGTTATAACGTCGTTATGACAGTGTTGTCTAAACAATTGTTTAGACAACGTTGTCTTAATAACAAACGCCATTTTATTGTAAAATTTGGTTAGAATTTTGTTTTTGTGCAATTAAAATTTGTTTTTAACATAAGTTTTCGTGAAATTAGTGTTTATTTACAAAATTTGCATTTAATTTCGATTGTTTTTATAAAATATAGCATTATTTCAATAAAATTATCTGTGAGTTGTCGTGATAAAATTAGCATTTTGTTACCCTATGCATTAACATAAACAAAAAACGTCTGCCGACGTTTTGTCCATTGCCGTGATAAATATTTGTCTAATATAGACACGGGGTAAGAAAATTTTATTTTACCATAGAACTTTGCTACCGTTTGGCACACAGCCATACATAAAATATTTTAAAAATTTCCTTACTTTTGTTTAACAAACTTAGGTCTGTTTTAAAAAAAATTAAAAATGTGATACACAATAAAAAATTACAAAAAACATACAATTTTGCACTAAAAATAAAATTTTTTTCACAAAAAACCGAAATATGCAATAAACCCCGTTTTTCGAATAACAGGGTAACCGGTTTATAAACGCTAGTGCTAAATCAATAGTTTTCAGGAGAGCAAAAAAATATTTAATTCGTGAAATATTGCGGAAAATTTCTACTTTTTTTAAGTGGACTTTTTTTGCTCAAAATAAAGCAAAAAATAAATAAGGGGAAGTAGCCCAACAGAAAATTTAGAGCTTACTACATTGATATTGTGTTGCTTATTTTATATTCGAAAATGCTTACAAACTTAGTGCCGGTCCATTGTTGTTGTACGAATGAGAAGAATAACAAAACAAAACAAGTTTCCGAGTACGGGAAACTCCGTACCACGAGAGAAATGAATGATATACCTTCTCTTTCTCTCTCATGTAAAATCAAAAGTTAACCAAAAAAACTTTCCTAGTGTGGACAGAGACCTGCGCCGATCGGCTGACAGCCGGCTAAGCCGAGCCGCCGATAAATTTAAAAAGCCGCCGCCGCCGAAAAAATTTTCGGCTTCAGTCGGCTTAAATGCAGCCGCCGTTTTATGTATGTAATAATAATAAAAAACTAAAAATATGAAAATATTACTTTTTTATATTGCTTAAAAATTATTAAAAATAAATTT
>NC_060952.1:68505028-68510576 GCF_022045245.1 Lucilia cuprina
GACTAAGGGGGTGAGTAAATGTATTATTTATAGGAAGGAAGTAAAATACAAATTTGAAAGTGACTGGGAACCATTGGAATTAAAGAATTTCCAATTTAATTAGCTTTTCTACATTTCAAATGAGATTTTTTCTAAATTAAGACGAAATAATTTTAGATTCGGCGTTTCCACCTCTACCACAAACCTATGCAATAGAGTATTCAATTATTCGGGTTTTTGTCTTATTCGGTTTATTCGACAAATAATTATTTGAGGTTTTACGTTAGCCGGTTAATAATCGGATAATTAAAAATTATTCGGTTATTCGAACAAAAAGAAACTAGATGTTACTATTGCTTTTTACAATAATTTTCTTCATATTATACACAGTAACAATTTTGAAAACAAGCTGTCAAAATAGATTACACTTATAGCAATTCTGCGTACTCCGATTTTTATGTCCTTAAAGAACGATTTCAAAGTTTAAAGGACTACAAACAAATATTTGAAATATTTATATGCATTTTATGATGCTAATATTGGTGTCAAATGGATGCTGGTAATCTGTACATTCTATATACATATATTATTTACCTGTCTCACTTTGAAAAAAAAAAACGAAAATGAAATTAAATTTAAAAACGTTTCATTTTCGAAACAAAAACTTTTAACTACTTTTTTTAAACAAATTTTCCGTAAGATTTTCAATTCTTTCTTGATGATTTGAAATAAATTATATTATTTCGAAGCAAAGGAAGCCACCTTCATTTGAAATTAATATTAATGCCAACTTTTTAATATAAATTTGGAATTCATCTTTTGAAATCGGTTGTCTTTTAAACTTTAAAGTCCTTTAATGAGCCGATTATGAAAAACTGAGTACACAGAGTTAATACTTATGGTCCACAGTTTCCTGTAACCATAGATCATGTTTGAAAATAACTTTTGAACGGTTTATAAACAAAATTATTATTTTCACTTCTTTCACTATAATTGTATGTTTAATTCTTCTCAAATATTATAAACCATTCCCGTTTATGTGAAATGCTTTTCTATATAAAGAAATTACTGTTTTTAAGATTTTCAACGAGTTCTAGAATTCATAAGTTCCCTTAAACACTAGTTTAACTATAACTTTTGCTGAAGAACTTATTGGAAAAACTTAAGAACACAACAATGTTCCCAAAAAACTGGTTGTAGAAATAAATGCTATATAATTATTTCCATGATTTCTTTTCAAAAATCATCAAGTAAATTTTCTTTATTATAAAAAAATTATTAAGAAATTAAGAAAAGAAGAAAATTTATAATAAAAATATTCAATTATGTAGAAAATATATAGTAATTTTACTGCTAAATAGGGAGTTTTTCTTAATCGGTTAATTGATAGAAATTATTCGGTTTATTCGTTATTTGAAATTTGACAATTTTCATTTATTCGAACGATTAATCGTCAAAAATTAATCGATTAACCGATCGACGATTAATCGTTTGAATACTCTACTATGCAATCATTTAAGAAGTGCACACAGTATTGAGGTGAAATCAAAAAATACGGAAATTTCAAACGCAAAAACCAAATACGTTTTATCTGGAAAATCAAAAATGTTGGACAAATCTGATACAGAAAAATTTGCTAACGCACGTCTGCTTGTACAGATGTGCTGCAGAGGCCGTTCAATATAGTAGAGCAACCAGGATTTATTGGTTATATAAAGGCGATAAAACCAAATATGACATTGCCATCTTCTACAACATTAAGTCGGTCTGCTCTTGAGGATGTTTATGGAACATATAAAACAACTATATCCAAATTTTTAAATAATCAATGTCCAGTAAACATTTCGCTAGTCCTTGACATGTGGACCGACTCCTATAAGAGGCGAAGCTTTATAAACATTCGAATTTTATTTTGCCAAAATTTCGAAACAAAATGTATTTCATTAAAAACTGAAATTTTTCCCCATCCTCATAATAAACAAACAATTTGTCAAAATGTATATGATACTTTGAAGAACTTTGAACTAGAAAAAAAGAGATTGTAGTTGTGAGCGATGGAGGAAGCAACATAGTGGCGGCCTTAAAACTAGCAAAAATGAACCGGTTGCCGTGTTCAATACATTCCTTGCATCGGTTTATTGTGCATGACGTATTATGCAATAATGATTTTTACGTTTTTGCAAATATGGTTAGCAAATTAAAGAGGATTTACAAGTGCCTTAATTATAATACGGATAATATAATCAAAATCCAAAATGCCTTTGAAAATGAGGCACTTGTAAACCTCCTAAGTGAAACTACGGAAATGTGTGACGTAATGGAAACAGAACAACAATTTCTAATGGACATTGATGACGTCGATGAAAAATTTTTTCGAGCGCAACCTCCAGGCACTTTAAAAAATTGTAATGATACTCGGTGGAATACACTCTGCACTATGTTTAAAAGTTTCCACAGAAACATCAAAGTAGTCAACATAGCCCTATTGGAAATTGGAAAATCCGAAATAATATTAAATGAAATGGAGAAGAGTCTTATGGAAGAATTTTTAAAATTTCTTGAGATATTTGAAGAAGAAACGAAATATCTTCAGGGTCGTAAGTACCCAACAGTGAACACTAATATTGTCTTTTTTGAAAAAATAAGTGGCAGCATCGAACAAAATTTGCAATCTGCCAGTTTTGAGGAATCGATTAAAATTTATACCTTTGCCACAGAAAATTTTTCAAATAGATTTAAAATTTATAAAATTCATTTGGTAGCGGCGCTCCTAGATCCCCTACAAAAAAATTGGAAAAGACTGGAGAAATGGCTTAAAAAGGTTCCCGCTCACAGGGAAATGTCGCTGTTCGAAATATTAAATAATGATGATATAAATGGAGGAATATCAAAAACAGATCTTATTTTAAAGGAAATTCGGAAATTTTCAAGTGAAGATATTAATGACGATATGCCAACGACATCAACAAATGCTAAAAAAAGGGTAAACACATATAAAAAAAAGCAAATTTTATAATTTTTAATTTTCAGAAATTAGAGACAGGAAAAATACGGCGCAATATTGCTTCATTTATAACTGAAACATCTACTTCAGATGATGTAAATCCTTTAGAAAAGGAAATAAAGGATTATTTTGCTTCATCTCATGATGAGGAATGCGAAGCATTTACTTGGTGGCAAAACAATGAAAAGGTAACATACATATTTTAATAGTAAATTTTATCTCTGGCATTCAAAAATGAACATTGAAATTGTTGATGTTTTATAAAATAAATTTTGTATGGAAAAATGTTTAATAAGCAATTGTTAATTTTATGAATGTCAGGGAAACCTTAAATGTGTTTACATTTTTCTATAATATAACAAATTATTTGTAGCAATTTCCCAATGTGGCGAAATTAGCCTCATCCATTTTATGCATTCCATCAACTAGCGCATCATCCGAAGAAGCGTTTTCAAGTGCTGGCTCATTAGTCACAGCGAAAAGATCAAATTTAAGCCCATTAACAATAAACAGGATCTCTTCATTCATGACAATTATGAAATATTTAATAGCTTAGTATAAAATAATACAAATGTTTATTTTCTTTTTAACAATGAATTCAAATTTTAAAATCTTTAAATTTAAAAAAAAAATTCGAGTACAAATTTTTTTATAAAAAATATATGAAATATTTTCATTTATTATTTAAAATACCTACATATGTATATATTTATTTTTATTATTAATATTATTAAAACTCATGTAATAAAATATGAATTTTTTGTTTGTATTTATTTTTGACTTTCAAAAATAAAACGATTTAAAACAGAAAAATGTTTTTTATGCTTTAAAAGTAAAACACTATCATCATGAAAATTTTTGTTTCTAGAGAATTTAATAAAATTAATACAAACATCGGCTCACAGCCGACTTAAAGCCGCCGCCGCCGACAAATTTGCTCGGCGCAGGTCTCTGGGCCTCGCCCGCCTATAATTTCTTACTTGTTTTTTTGTTGTAGTGTTCAGCTCAATGTCCCGAATCTAATCGAGAATTTATAGTGAATCCTAACGGAACGATTTAAACATTACTAATTAACTAGTATTAGATTTGTACCAAATATGCCAAAACGTATAATTTGACGTGTAAAATTCGTCTATGCCAGCAAGGTACTTTTTTATAACCCATTAAACTATTTAATTTTTAGATAACTTGACAAAATTGTTGTTTCTGTAGTGAGGGCACTAACATTTGTGCATACGTGGAACTAATTTTCATTAGGGCCAGAATATTTTTATCAGAACCCGGCGACAAATATGATTGCTCAGTTTGCTCATATTCACTACAACAAAGGCATAGAATAAATGTAATGTCATAATTTGTAAATTTCTTTAAAACTTCTTTAATCTAAAATATTTAAGAAATATTTTAGAATTAATTTCTTTGTTATATATTTACATATTTAAAAAACAACTTTCTGAGATATTTGGTTATTATCGGAAACACAAGTTATTAGTGATTTTTTAATTTGGTCTTATTTGCATAAAATAAGCATTGAAATATTTACAATAGTTACAGACCAGCTACGTTTATATTAATACATTTCTAATTTATCAAGTATTTGTAGAAATGAGTTTTTCATGTCTTAAATAGAAAAATCCAAAGATTTAAATTTGTTACAATTCCAAGATTTATTGATCATTACAAACGCCTTTTTCTTTATATTTTTATAGCGCTTAGCGATGTTAAGTAATTTGCATGTATGCATGTGTTTCAGAGATTTAAGGATTTTCAAAATACATAATTTTGTTCTACAAATTGAAAATACAATCCTATATATATACAAAACAGACTGTTTGTTTGTAACGCTTTCATGGCAAAACTTCTGATTTACATTAAATTTGGACCGCTAATAGGTCTAGCCCCAAAAGGAACAATAGGCTATATATGATCTTGATCAGATGCCACGCCTCTTTTTACGCTCACTTCTTGTAAAACTATTATTACACCAATTTTCCAATCACAATATGCAAAAACTACTAAACCGATTTACCTGAAATTTTGCATACCGATAGTTATAAGCTTGGAAAAACTATAGGCTATATATGAGATAGTTATCCGATGCCACGCCCCCTTCTACGCCCACTTTTTATAAAATTATCCTTACCTATATATTATCCTATAATTAAATGAAAGAGAATGTCTGTTTGTTACGCTTTCACGGACAAAATACTGAATCGATTTATATGAAATTTAGAACACTAATAGTTCTATTCTAAAGTGGAACAATATGCTATATAAAATCATGATTTGACGTCACGATTCTTCTTATTCTTCTCTATTCTCTTATTCTTCTATTTTCTGTATAATTGTCATACAAAATTTCCACTCGAGACTTACAGAAAACTAATGAACCGATTTGCGTGAAATATGGTATACCAATAGGTCTGACCTCAGGATCTGGATTGGACGCCATACTTTTTGATCTGGATTTTATGCTTTCTGAAATTTAGCATGACATTAGTTCTATCGTGGAAGGTTAGGTTAGTTTGAGGAAAAAGATGTTTAATACATCAAATCAAAAAAAAA